>NW_016803344.1:3935839-3961949 GCF_001698545.2 Rhinopithecus bieti | reverse complement strand
GAGGAGAAGAGAAGAGAAGAAGAAAAAGAAAAGAGTAAAACATCTTCTGAGGCCTCCCATGGCCACACTCAGCCAATGATGCCTCAGGAATCCGTGCACCCACTGCTCCTCCAGCCAGTCCTTCTCATTTGTCACAGGCCCTCCCTGAGGATGTGGATGTTTTGACCCTGACACTGGGCTTGGGGGACAGGGGCCATGGCTGGGAATGGACCCTGCTTATGGATACCCGATGACAGCAAGCTCTTCTGACAACAGGCATTCATGCCAGAGAAGGTGGGTCCTTTGCAAAATGCACCCTGAGATTTCCCCCAGAAATCTCCCCATCACTAAGGGTCCTAGCTGGACACTCATCCCTCCTTCAGGGACCACAGATCTGCCTCTAAACCTTCGTGCATGGACTCTGCACCACTCACTCTAAAAGAATAGGGCTTGTGTAGTCTGGAGCCTTCTATCTTATCCTGGGTAACCTCCCTCCGACTTTCTCAACATCTTCAGCCCCTGAAGATACAGCAGCTAGGACAGAGTCGGTCTCGAGGCCTGGAGGCGTGAACCCAATATCTTTGTTATCGGGCCCTCTCGTTCTTCCAGGTAAACATCCCTGAGCGAGGGAGGTCTGAGGACAGGGCGCTCCTTGGGCACCCCTTTAAAAGCGACATACATTATGGTTACTTCACCCTACAAGGCCAAATTCCCCAAGGCCACTACCAGTGCTCACTGTTCCCCGTTGCTCTTTTTGTCCGCACCAGCGGTACGAGGAGACCATATCTCAGCTCTCACTCCCTGAGATAAATGTGAAATGGACACCTTATCTCTGTCTCCCTCCCTCCCTTGCTGCCCCTTCTGGGAACAGGACCCCACTGGGGACAATTGATTCACTTGGCTGCTTGGCAAATTGCAAGAACCCCTCTGCCTGTGCCACTGATGCTCAATGTCTAGGGCTGGCACAACGCAAACTCCTCCAAGAGTCGGTTCTGTCCCTCCAGGCACACAGATACTATCCATCACAGAGCTGGCGGCCTCAAGTATGGCAGTGGGGAGCCATGTTTTGAGCAGGGGTGTGACATGAACCAGTGGGAGGTAGTGGTTATGAGCAGGCATTTTGGTGTTGGACTGCCTGGATTCAGATACCAGCACTGCCACCTGTGGAATCTAGGACAGGTGATCGTCCTAGATTAGCTGTGGAATCTAGGACAAGTGACCATGCCTCTCCGAGCCTCAGTTTCCCATCTGCAAAATGGGGATAACAACAGTATCTACCTCCTAGGGTTGTTGTGAGGACTGAGTGGGTAAGGCCCTTGCAGTAGGGCCTGCCATTTTGTGCTAGGTAAGAGTTAGCTTTTATGAATTCAATCTGAGCTCCAGCTCATGAAAAGTTATTTGGCATTGCTATGTGAGTTAGGAAAATGGTCTCTAAAACCAAAGCCCTTGCAGTGATGGAAATAAGCAGTACCCATGCCTGATATAGCCAAATGGAGGTGGGATGGAGGGGAAGGAAGACATTGGAGCCACTGAGAGGTGGAAGGTAAGGACCAGTGAGGTGTGTGAACTGAGTGGGAGTTGGGAGGGAAAGGTGGCCCAAGGGAAAGAGAGGCCTTGAGTCTAGGTGAACAGGAGGAGAGTGATGCTGGCTAGGAATGCAGGGTCTTGGGGCAAGGGAGGAGAGAGGAGGTGAGGGGCTATGCAAGGCAGGAGAGAGGAGGTGAGAGGCTGTGCAAGGCAGGAGAGAGGAGGTGAGGGGCTGTCTTTGGACCTACAAGGCTCACAAAGGAAGAGGTGACCATCAGGAAGCTATAAATATGGGGATGCGTTTGGAGCTTAAGCAATAAGTGGAGGCTGAAGGTTGAGCTTTGAGCGGGGGTCATTCAGGCAGGAGTGCAAAGCTCCAAGATCCATGAGATTTCCAAAGGGAAGAGGATTGCAAGTGGAGAGAAGAGGAAAGGGGAGTAGAGGGAGGAAAAGAGAAGAAACTGGAGAGGAAGGGTAGGGAGAGGAAAGGAGGCCAAACAGCCTCCAGGGTGGTAATGAACAACATGTCTATGGTGTCAGACACGAGTTTGAGCCCTGCTGTGTCACTAACTAGCTGTGTGACCTTGGGTAGATAGCTGAATCTCTCTGAGCCTTATTTTTTTTTTTTTTTTTTTTTTTTTTTTTGAGACGGAATCTCGCTCTGTCACCCAAGCTGGAGTGCACTGGCCAGATCTCAGCTCACTGCAAGCTCCGCCTCCTGGGTTCACGCCATTCTCCTGCCTCAGCCTCCTGAGTAGCTGGGACTAGAGGCGCGCACCACCTCGCCCGGCTAGTTTTTTGTATTTTTTTAGTAGAGACGGGGTTTCACCGTGTTAGCCAGGATGGTCTCGATCTCCTGACCTTGTGATCCGCCCGTCTCGGCCTCCCAAATTGCTGGGATTACAGGCTTGAGCCACCGCGCCCGGCCGAGCCTTAATTTCTTAATCTGTAAATTGGGCATAATGATAGAAACTCCCATACAGGGCAACAATGAAAACTAAATAAGAGTGTGTGTGTAAAGCCCTGATTTCAATGCCTGGCACCAGGGCAGAAGCCCAAGGAATGGTTAAATGAACAGAAGAAGGAAGAAGGGCTAGAGAAAAGGCAAATGGAGTGGAGCTGCTTTTAAAAAGCCAGGAGAGCATGGTGGAGTGAAAGAACAGTCAGGAAGATGTTTAGGAAAGCAGGAGAGGTCAGCAGATGCCTGGCGCCAGTCAGTACAGTGGCTAGAACTTAGACGGTGCTTTGGGGTCTGGCAACTAACGTGTCTCTCATAACTTTTGAAAAAAGCAGTGTGATTTTTAAAATAAAGAGTAAGTGGGGCTGGGCGTGGTGGCTCATGCCTGTAATTCCAGCACTTTGGGAGACCGAGACAGGTGGATTACTTGAGGTCAGGAGTTCAGGAGTTCAAGACCAGCCTGGCCAACAGGGTGAAACCCCATCTCTTTAATAATACAAAAATTAGCCTAGCGTGATGTTGGGCGCCTGTAAGTCCCAGCTACTCAGAGGCTGAGGCAGGAAAATCACTTGAACCTGGGAGGCGGAGGTTGCAGTGAGCCAAGATCACGCCACTGTACTCCAGCCTGGGTGACAGAGCAAGACTCCAGCTCACAAAAATAAATAAATAAATAAACAAAATAATAATAATAAGTGGGAAAGACCACTGGAAGGTATGTTAGTGTGTCTTCTGGGGAAGGGCTGGGAGTAGGCAAGTTTGAATGCCAGGCCAGAGAGTCTGGATTTTATATTTAGACAATTATGTCACTTCAGAGGTATTTGAGTGAGTGACAGCCTGGTGCTAGTTTGGGATGATGTATCTGGGTGGGGCAGAGGGAGAGAAGGATGCATGCATCACACCTGCCCAGGTCAAAATTAGAATGTGATTGACAAGGACCTAAAATTCCTGTGTTGAGATTTTAACCACTCAGTTGCTCCAGGGATTCAGCGATTCAGGTTGACTGAAGTTTAACAACAGCAACGCAAGCACTAGGCGAAACAGTATCATGCAAAGCCCTTAACTCTGGCATGGGGAGGGATGGGGGACAGATAAAGGAGAGAGGTAGGGAGGGGGATACTGCAGGTTGGAGCCAGGCCCGGGCAAGGTGGAAGTTGCAGTTGCTCAGATTTTTTACTGTTGCTCATACCGTTCGCCCGCAGCTCCCAAATCTGGAAGACTCTTCAGGGACATATAAATAGTAACTGTTATTTGAGAACCCGCAGAGCCTCACCTGTTCTAGCAACTGCCGGAGGCTTATTTCACTTAGCATAATGTCCTCTAGCCACAGTGCAACCTATAAATGTATACAGGTATTATTTGTCAATTAAAAACCACCACTGCCACCACCACTGGAGGGCACTTGCTGAGTGTTTTATCTCAGAAGGTGACCTCGCTCTCCCCAGGTCTTTTCATGATATGGTAACTAATCACACAATGACAACGAGAGCCAAAAAGGATGACACGCAGGACACACACATGACCAGTCCGCTTCCTTAAAAGTACCTGCGGTCTTGTGATCCGGCCACCTGGACAGAGAACACAAGAGTCAGGGGCTTGTTAAGAAACGATTGTGGTTGTGCTTAATTATGACCGAGGAACTGATGCCAGTCTTCTATTTATGATTGGCAAGGTGGTCTCAAAGCATCTACCCTGCTTAAGAAAGTAACCCCCGCTTTCCAAATCTTTCCAGCTTCTTCAAATTCAAAAGTCTGATGGAGGCTCAGACTGCATGGGGGTGGGGCTGTTGTTCAAGATGCAGCTTGTGGAATTAATTTTTGGCAGGAAGATC
The DNA here is from genome assembly GCF_001698545.2 of Rhinopithecus bieti. NCBI lineage: Eukaryota > Metazoa > Chordata > Mammalia > Primates > Cercopithecidae > Rhinopithecus > Rhinopithecus bieti. Next base: position 3,957,657 of record NW_016803344.1, on the reverse strand, counting down.
ACAGTGTTGGATACAATGAAACTCTGTCCTGAGAACAGTCCTCTCAGGGAGCCATCGCTGCTCTCGGACTGGCAGGGCCTGAGGAATTCATTACAGGGGATGAAAGATCTACTCAGAGCCAGGATTTATTCCTGCATGGGAGACCCTTGGGGTCACTGCATTTCCAAAAAAAAAAAAAAGGACCCATTTCATTAGCCTCTAAGAAAGTGGATTTTGGGCTTCAAAGAGAAGTAACTATCGTGCTCTTTTAAAATTTTTGTTTCCATCATTGCAGACTAACTAGATGTTTTCCATTTGAAAAGACCCCCTTTGTATGTCTCTGCCACAGGACCACAGGGTAACAGATGTGATTTCCATGAAATGCACCTACCATGGGTCCTGGAACACAGTAGGTGCTCATTAAATACTTTCTTCCATCTGCCCCAGTTGGTCCTAAAATTTCCTGAGTCAGATCCAAGTTCTGTGTAAATGCTTACATCAAAGTGGGGTCTGTGGTCTTGAATTCCTCCCTCCAAGTTAGAACCCAAAAAGTGCCCTGATTCTGTAGCAACTTTAAGTATCTCTGTGATTTATTCGAGTGAATCTTTTAACTGAAAAAGTAATCAACTGTGACAGGTCTTCACCTGTTAGCAGACAGTGACCCTGAAAGGTCACCTAGCTTTCAGGAGAAACGGTTTCTAAAGTGAGGATTCAAAGCAAAATACTTGTGGAAAAAAATGTAAAGGATGAAATAAAGGTACATTCTCCTGTTTTTGATGGTGGTTAGGGGACACGTTTTTCCTGCCCTACTTCTTCATTTGAAGTTACTTTCCAAAGTAACTTTCATAACTTAATTACATCTTCAATGACCCTGTTTCCAAATAAGGTCACATTTGGAGGTACCACAGTTAGGACCTCACTATTTCTTTTTGGAGGCCAACATCAATCCATGTACATCAGCTTTAATAAATGAGATAGCTGCCTTATGCCACAACCCCACACTGAGCAATGTCATTTGGGTAAATATTTCATCCCAACCGTTTGTAATCTAAGGGTTACCGTTTGCCCAGCCAACAGAAGGGGGTGTTTGACCTTAGCCCATCATTGTTACGGGAAGATGCTTGTTGCCATGTGGCCCATTCAAGGGCAGGCAGTTGAAGCCAGGCATCCAGGTGCTTCCAGACCAGCCTTGACACCTCCTAGACTTTGCTCTCAGTTCTCTGTCCCATTATGGGAATGTGTGCCTAGAAAATGGGTTATCCTGACTTTGAGTTTGTGATGCACAGTGTCTGTATGTTTGTCTCTCCAATGTTTAAGCATACCAGGTCACTAGTTCCCAATTGTACTAATTTCTTAAAGCTACTGTAACAAAGTACCACAAACTATTTTGTTGCTTAAAACAACATAGAGTTATTCCCTTACAGCTCTGGAGGCTGTAGGTCTGAAATCAAGGTGCTGGCAGGGTTGGTCTTTCTCAGGACTCTGGGAGAATTTGCTCCACACTTCTGGTAACAACCAGCAATCCTCGGAGTTCCTTGGCTTACAGATGCACCATTCCGATCTCGGCCTTGCAGGGGCCTAGGGGAAATGTCCCCTTTGCCCTCTGAAGGTTCACTGAAAATCAACTGACAAAAGGTAGATTCATTAGGAGAAAATACAAACTTATTTGGTCATAGTATTGCATCACCTAGGAGCCTTCAAAATGAAGACCCAAAGATATAGGGAAACTGTGCATTTTTACGCTTTGATTCAACAAACTATAGGCAGCTATGTAGAAATATAAGGGGAAAAAGAGGATAAGATCTAATGTTAATAGGCTGAGTGGTGAAACCCAGCAAGTCCTGTCTGTTTAGATTCCTCTTGGCCTCTCTGTAGAGCATTCCTTCTCTATTAGTCTGTTCTCACACTACTGATAAAGACATACCCAAGACTGAGTATTTATAAAGGAAAGAGGTTTAATTGACTCACAGTTCAGCAGGGCTGGGGAGGCCTCAGGAAATTTACAATCATGGTGGAAGAGGAAGCAAACATGTCCTTCTTCATGTGGCAGCAGCAAGGAGAAGTACAGAGCGAAGGAGGGGAAAGCCCCCTCTAAAGCTATCAGATCTCATGAGAACTCACTCACTGTCACGAGAACAGCATGGAGGTAACCGCCCCCATGATTAAATTACCTTCCACCAGGTCTCTCCCATGGTATATGGGGATTATGGGAACTACAATTCAAGATGAGATTTGGGTGGGGACACAGCCAAACCATATCACTTTCCTTCTCGCTGTGGGGCAGGACTATCTCTGGAACAGGGGCCTTATAAGCTCTTATCAGATGAGATAAGTCAAATAATTAAGGTCTTTATGGCCAGTTTTTATGCCAAATGGCAGAGGGGGAGAGGGAAAGTTAGACTATTTTTAGGTTTTATGGCTGACTTGGGGGAAAGGGGACTCTGTTTTCTATGGCCCACCCTGGGGCCTCAGCTGTTTCTACGGCTTTCATTTTGGGGTGTTCAGTTCTCATTTCTACCAGCAATCTTACTACATGGCCATCTGCCCTCTGTGTCTGTGTCCAAATGTCCTCTTTTCGGAAGAACACCGATCACATTGAATTAGGGGCCTACCCCATCCTACTCCAGTGTGAACTCATCATAACTGAATTACATCTTCAATGACCCTATTTACAAATAACACTACATTTTGAGGTACTAGATTTAGGACTTCAACACATCTTTTGTAATGGACACAATTCAATCTATAACACCAACCAGAGATTTTCTTACTGTTTTCCTCTATATTTTGAAACATTCTGCTTACCAAGCAAAATACATTAGTGAATATTTGTTTTCCTGGGTTTTTTTTTTTTTAATCAGTCATCCAAATGGACTTTCTGTTACAGAAGAAGATGGCGCAGAATCACTTTTCTCTGTTGCTACCCTCTAAATACTACTACATACCCTGTTAATTAGTCAATAGACCATGATACAAGGATTCTGAAAGCCAAGAGAAGGAAGGCAGACTGGCTGGGAGCTTCAAGACTTGAGAGGTCTGGTGAGTCCCCTATGTTTCCTTTTTATCTCCCATGTACCTTCAGGCTGGGCACCCGATGGGCCTGCAACTTGGAACCACCAACAGGAATAGACAAAATAATCCAAGAGAAGCCTGCTTTGTCCAACCAAACGAAAGGGAGAGCCCAGCAGAGCCTGCATTGGGAGGCTGAATCCTCCTTCCACAACCAGAGTCCCTGCAGCCTGTCTGATCCACCTGCTGGTTGGCATCAGCTGAGCTCTGTGTCTCCCTGTTCTCCATTGAGATTCTACAGTGTGCTTCCAGCCCCAGACAGCACCAGCAAAGGCTGAGTGTGAACCTCAGCAATACCAGAAGAACAAAGCAGGAAAAAACAAAACAAAACAAAACAAGACAAATCCAGAACAGAATTCAAAGGGCTCAGAAAACTAAACTATCATCGATACAAATGCCCACAAAAGTTGACCGGATCCTATGCATCCAGATCCAAAGCCTAAACAAGGCGAAGCCTCATTGAAACAGAAGACTTAGGATCAAGAATCTCCAGCTGGGCACGGTGGCTCATGCCTGTAATCCCAGGACTTTGTGAGGCCGAGATGGGTGGGTCACCTGAGGTCAGGAGGTCGAGACCAGCCTGGGCAATATGGTGAAACCCCGTCTCTACTAAAAATAAAAAATTAGCCAAGCATGGTGGCACCTGCCTGTAGTCCCAGCTATCAGGGAGGTTGAGTCAGGAGAACTGCTTGAAGCCGGGAGGCGGAGGTTGCAGTGAGCCGAGATTGTGCCATTGCACTCCAGCCTGGGCAACAAGAGCAAAAAAAAACCCTGTTGCAAAAAATAAAAATAAAAAATAAAAACAAAAAACAAAAGAGTCTCCCGACAGAAGAATCAAAATGTCCAGGATACAATAAAAAAATCCATCATATCTAGAACTGAGAATGTTTTTCCTACTCTCTACTTTCACACACTCCTCAACACGATGCTTCTGACACTAGACATATGAGGCTTTCTCCTCACATGCCAAGCAAGCAATTCTCCACTGGACACCAGCTGGATGTCCCCTAATTTAATTCAATTCTGACACTCTCTACTCAGAGATAGCATCAGATCCCACAGGTAGGTAACTGTACCAGGTTCATTGCCCGATGCACTGAGACACAGGGTTGCAGCAAAGAAAGAAGTTTAATCATCAGGCAGCCAAATGAGGAGATGGGAGGAAACCTCAAATCCACCGCCCAGAGGAGTTTAGGGCCAGGGGTTTTTAGGGGTTTGGAGTGGGCTGAGGTCTGGGGAATCACTGATTGGTCTAAGGGTGCAGGGCAAAACCAGGGGACAGGGAGATGAAGAAACGGTATTCTCAAGCTGATCTGGTTCCTTGTTGAGGGGAGTCTTCAAACTGGTGAGTGTCAGCCATTCCTGCTGGAATTCAGGATCTGAAAAACATCTTAAGCAATTATTAAAAGCCTTATGATTCTAATGTCAGAAGTTCCATCTATAGGAACAGTGGGGATGAAAATAGTCTAGTGCATGACCTTGAGTTAGCAAGCAACCCCAAGGGAGTGGGCCAGAGTGCAGCCTGACCAATATTTACTTATAACTCTATTTCATTTATTTATTTGTTTTCTTTTAATTATACTTTAAGTTCTGAGATAACATGTGCAGAACGTGCAGGTTTGTTAATTAGGTATACACGTGCCCTGGTAGTTGGCTGTACTCATCAACCTACCATCTACATTAAGTATTTCTCCTAATGCTATCCCTCCCCTTGCCGGTCACGCTGATAGGCCACAGTGTGTGATGTTCCCCTCCCCATTATCATGGGTTGTCATTGTTCAACTGCCACTTATAAGAGAGAACATGAGTGTTTGGTTTTCTGTTCCTGTGTTAGTTTGCTGAGAATGATGGTTTCCAGCTCCATCCATGTCCCTTCAAAGGACATGAACTCATCCTTTTTTATAGCTGCATAGTACTCTATGGTGTATATGTGCCACATTTTCTTTATCTAGTCTATCATTGATGGGCATTTGGGTTGGCTCCAAGTCTTTGCTATTGTGAACAGTGCCGCAGTAAACATACGTGTGCATGTGTCTTTATAGTAGAATGATTTATAATCCTTTGGATATGTACCCAGTAATGGGAGGGTATTTCAGGATCTAGATCCTTGAGGCATCACCACACTGTCTTCCACAATGGTTGAACTACTTTACACTCCCACCAACAGTGTAAAAGCGTTCTTATTTCTCCACATCCTCACCAGCATCTGTTGTTTCCTGACTTTTTAGTGATCACCATTCTAACTGGTGTGAGATGGTATCTCATTGTGATTTTGATTTGCATTACTCTAAAGACCAGTGATGATGAGCATTTTTTCATATGTTTGTTGACCACATAAATGACTTCTTTTGAGAAGTGTCTGTTCATATCTTTTGCCCACTTTTGGATGGGGTTGGTTTTTTCTTGTAAATTTGTTTATGTTCTTTGTAGATTCTGGATATTAGCCTTTTGTCAGATAGATAGATTGCAAAAATTTTCTCCTATTCTGTAGGTTGCCTGTTCACCCTGATGATAGTTTCTTTTGCTGTGCAGAAGCTCTTTAGTTTAATTAGATCCCATTTGTCAATTTTGGCTTTTGTTGCCATTGCTTTTGGTGTTTTAGACATGCCCATGCCTATGTCCTGAATGGTATTGCCTAGGTTTTCTTCTAGGGTTTTTATGATTTTAGGTCTTATGTTTAAGTCTTTAACCCATCTTGAGTTAATTTTTGTATAAGGTGTAAGGAAGGAGTCTAGTTTCAATTTTCTGCATATGGCTGGCCAGTTTTCCAGCACCATTTATTAAATAGGGAATTCTTTCCCCATTGCTTGTTTTTGTCAGGTTTGTCAAAGATCAGATGGTTGTAGATGTATGGTGTTATTTCTGAGGCCTCTGTTCTGTTCCATTGGTCTATATATCTGCTTTGGTACCAGTACCATGCTGTTTTGGTTACTGTAGCCTTGTAGTATAGTTTGAAGTCAGGTAGCATGATACCTCCAGCATTGTTCTTTTTGCTTGGGATAGTCTTGGCTATACAGGCTCTTTTTTGGTTTCATATGAAATTTAAAGTAGTTTTTTCTAAATCTGTGAAAAAAAGTCAATGGTAGCTTGATAGGGATAGCATTACTTTAGGTAGTATGGCCATTTTCATGATATTGATTCTTTCTATCCATGAGCATGGAATGTTTTTCCATTCGTTTGCATTCTCTCTTATTTCCTTGTGAAGTGGTTTGTAGTTCTCCTTAAAGAGGTCCTTCACATCCCTTTTAAGTTATATTCCTAGGTATTTTATTCCTTTCATAGCAGTTATGAATGGGAGTTCACTCATGATTTGGCTGTTTGTCTATTATTGGTATATAGGAATGCTTATGACTTTTGCACATTGATTTTGTATCCTGAGACTTTACTGAAATTGCTTATCAGATTAAGGAGACTTTAGGCTGTGATGATAGGGTTTTCTAAATATACAATCATATCATCTGCAAACAGAGACAATTTGACTTCCTCTTTTCCTATTTGAATATCCTTTATTTCTTTCTCTTGCCTGATTGCCCTGGCCAGAACTTCCAATACTATGTTGAATAGGAGTGGTGAGAGAGGGCATCCTTGTCTTGTGCTGGTTTTCAAAGGGAGTCCTTCCAGCTTTTGCCCATTCAGTATGATATTGACTGTGGGTTTGTCATAAATAGCTCTTATTATTTTGAGATACGTTCCATCAATATCTAGTTTATTGAGAGTTTTTAGCATGAAGCAGTGTTGAATTTTATCAAAGGCCTTTTCTGCATCTATTGAGATAATCATGTGGTTTTTGTCATTGGTTCTGTTTACATGATAGATTATGTTTATTGATTTTCATATGTTGAACCAGCCTTGCATCCCAGGATAAAGCCGACTTGATCATGGTGGATAANTTTTGCTTTCTATTTGCTTGGTATATATTCTTCCATCCTTTTAGTTTGAGCCTATGTGTGTCTTTGCATGTGAGGTGGGTCTCCTGAATACAGTACACTGATGGTCTTGACTCTCTATCCAATTTGCCAGTCTGTGTCTTTTAATTAGGGCATTTAGCCCATTTACATTTAAGGTTAATATTAGAGATGGGAGTTTTGTCTATAAGCCCCTGACTGGGGCTGCTACCTTTCTTTCAGAGATGCCCTGCCCAAACAGGAGGAATCTAGAAAGGCAGTCTGACTACAGTGGCTTTGATGAGCGGCAGTGGGCTCTGCCCAGTTCAAACTTCCTGGGGGCTTTGTTTACACTGTGAGGGGAAAACCGCCTACTCAAGCATCAGTAACGGCAGATGCCCCTCCCCGCACCAAGCTCAGGCATCCCAGGTCTGCTTCAGACTGCTGTGCTGGCAGCGAGAATTTCAAGCCAGTGGATTTTAGCTTGCTGGGCTCTGTGGGGGTGGGATCTGCTGATCTAGATCACTTGGCTCTCTAGCTTCAGCCCCCTTTCCAGGGGAGTGAATGGTTCTGTCTTGCTGGCATTCCAGGTGCCACTGGGGTATGAAAAAAAGCTCCTGCAGCTAGCTTGGTGTCTGCCCAAACAGTCACCCAGTTTTGTCCTTGAAACCCAGGGCCCTGGTGGTGTAGGCACCTGAGGGAATCTCCTGGTCTGTGGGTTGCAAAGACCATGGGAAAAGTGTAGTATCTGGGCTGGAAGGCACTGTCCCTCAAGGCACAGTCCTTCACGGCTTCCCTTGGCTAGGGGAGGGAGTTCCCCGACCCCTTGCACTTCCTGGGTGAGGCGACACCTCAGCCTGCTTCAGCTCACTTCCCATGGGCTGCACCCATTGTCTAACCAGTCCCAGTGAGATGAGCCAGATACCTCAGTTGGAAATGCAGAAATCACCCACCTTCTGTGTTGATCTTGCTGGGAGCTGCAGACCAGAGCTGTTCCTTTTTGGCCAGCTTGCCCATGACCCCAGAAACATTTTAATCATAACTATATTTCTGAGGCCGGGCGCGGTGGCTCAAGCCAGTAATCCCAGCACTTTGGGAGGCCGAGACGGGCCGATCACAAGGTCAGGAGATGGAGACCATCCTGGCGAACACAGTGAAACCCCGTCTCTACTAAAATACAAAAAACTAGCCGGGCGAGGTGGCGGGCGCCTGTAGTCCCAGCTACTCGGGAGGCTGAGGCAGGAGAATGGCATAAACCCGGGAGGCGGAGCTTGCAGTGAGCTGAGATCCGGCCACTGCACTCCAGCCTGGGCGACAGAGCGAGACTCTGTCTCAAAAAACAAACAAACAAACAAACAAAAAAACTATATTTCTATTCCAGAACCCAGCATGTAATTCTTGTTAGCCCTGTGAGGACAGTTTCAGGCTGAGGGCCCAATCCCACAGGACTGCCTCCTGCATTTCACATGCCAGTCACAAGTATTAATAGTATGTTATCACTTATACTTCTGACCAACTGGCTCTAAGTCACGGATTCCCATGATCTCCATCTGGAGTTTGATTACTTTGCTAGAGTGGCTCACAGAACTCAGGTAAGCACTTTACTTATATTTCCCCACTTATTATGAAGGATTTTGTAAAGGATCCAGATGGACAGCCAGGCGGAAGGGGCATGTAGCTTCCACGTCCTTTCCTGGCATGCCACTCTCCAGGAACCTCCACGTGTTCAGCTTCTGTAAGCTCTCCAAACCCTGTCCTTTTGAGTTTTTACAGAGGTTTCATAATGTAGCCATGATTAAATCATTGGCCACTGGTGATCAACTCAAACTTCAGGCCCTCTCTTGTCCCCTGAAGTGCAGGATGGGGCTGCGAGTTCCAACCTATTAATCACATGGTTGGGTCCCCTGGCAACCAGCCATCCATCCAGTGGTTATCTGGGGACTCTTCAAAAACCACCTCATTAAAAACTCAAGTGTGGTCAAAAAGGGATTGTTATAAATAACAAAAGACATGTTCACCTTACAGCTCTGGAACTATTCTAAAACTATTTCAGATCCGAGGACAACAGGTCAAATATTTTAACAAAAGATACTCCTACTGCTCTAGTCACTCAGGAAATTACAAGGCTTATGAGCCAGGAACTGTGGACAAAATCAAAATATATATTCCATAATATTGCACCTTGAAACAAATGAAAGCATAGAAAATCTCAGCAAAAAAATAGAACCAAACAGCAATTATAGAACTTAGAAATACTATAATCAAAATAAAAAACTCACTGGATGGGTTCAATAGTAGAGTGGGGATGACAGGAATAGAATCTGTGAACTTGAGGGTAAGTCAGCAGCATATACACAATCTGTAAAATGAAGAGAAAATAGACTGAAAAAAAGAACAGAGCCTCAGATATCTCTGAGACAGTCACAAACAATCCAATGTTCATATCATTAAAGTCCAGAAAATAAGGGAGAAAGAGCATGGACAGAAAAAGTATGCGAAGAAATCATGCTGAAAACTTCCCATAGGCCAAGCTTGGTGGCTCACACCTGTAATCCCAGCACGACGGGAGGCCAAAGCTGGCTGATCACTTAAGGCCAGGAGTTCAAGATCAGACTGCGCAACATGGCAAAACTCCGTCTCTCCACAAAATAAAAAAATGTGCCTGGTATGGTGGTGTGTGCATGTAGTCCCAGCTACTTGGGGGACTTAGGCAGGATTGCCTGAAACTGGTAGGTCGAGGCTGTAGTGAGCCAAATCACACCACTGCACTCCAGCCTGGGCGACAAAAAACAAAACAAAAAAAAAGAAAGAAAAAGAAAATTTTTGGCAGGGCGCAGTGGCTCACCCCTGTAATCCCAGCACATTGGGAGGCCGAGGCAGGTGGGTCACCTGAGGTTGGGAGTTTGAGACCAGCCTGGCCAACATAGTGAAACCCCATCTCTACTAAAAATACAAAAATTAACCAGCCGTGGTGATATGTGCCTGTAGTCCCAGCTACTTGGGAGGCTGAGGCAGGACAATTGCTTGAACCCGGGAGGAGGAGGTTGCAGAGAGCCGAAATCACGCCACTGCACTCCAGCCTGGGAGACAGAGCAAGATGGAAAAAAACAAAATTCCGAATTTGGCAAAAAACATAAAATTGCAGATCCAAGAAACTCAGCAGACGCCAAATAAAATAATGTACCCAGCATAACCTACACCAAGACACATCATAATTAAATTCTGAACACTGAAGACAAAGGTCACAGCTGGAGAGAAGCAACACATGGCCTATAAAGGAACACCAATATGAAGAACAGGTTTCTCATCAGAAACCATGGAGTCCAGAAGGAAGTGGCATATCTTCCAAGTGCTGAGAGAAAGACCTGCCAATCACAAATCTTATATAGATGGTGAAACTATTCTTGAGGAACGTAAGGGACAAAAGACAGTGTCAGGCATACAGAAACTAAGAGAATTTGTTGAGAGCAGACCTGTCCTTAAAGAATGGCTAACAAAATCCCTCAAAAGAGAAAGACTATGAAAATAAAAGACTGGGATTTTCAGCCCTTTATTGTCCCATTTCAGTAAAAATAGAAGTAAATATAACATCCTATCCTTCATTTCATTAGTTTCTATGATCATATTTATGGTTGAAGCAAAAGTTGTACATTTTCTGATATGTATGTAGAGGTTATACTTAGGACAATTATATTTTTCTAGGTGTGGAGGATAAAGGAATTAAAAGGAAGTAAGGTTTCTACCCTTCAATGGAAATGGTAAGACACTGACACCAAAGCTGTGATAACTTACATATGAATAGAATAGTAGCTAGAACAACCACTACAAAAACTATACAAAGTGGTATACGAAAAAATTATAAATAAAGTGAAATTCTAAAAAATATTCAAGTAACCCACAAGAAGGCAGAAGAAAGGTAACCAGGTAACAAGAAACAGGGACAAACGGTAAACAAATTAAATTCTAACATGTCAATAATTACTTTAAATGTAAATGGACTAAATACATTAATTAAGAGACAGGAGTGCAATGGGTACAAAGTTATAATTAGAAAGGAAGAATAAGTCCTGATGTCCTATTACACAGTACAGTATCTCAAAATAGCTAGAAAAGAGGATTTTGTATGTGCCTGTAAGAAAGAAATAATAAATGAGGTGATAGATATGCTAATTACCCTGATTTGATCATCACACAATTTATTTATGTATCAGAACATCACATTGTACTCCATAAATACATACAATTATTATGTGTAAAAATTTTTTAAATTAAAATAAGACAAGATTAGCTGAGTAGATTTAAAACGTTACCCAATGATATGCTGTCTATAAAAAACTCAATTCAAACATAATGATATAGCTAAGTAAAAGTAAAAGCATAGAAAAAGATATATCATGTAAGTATTAAATTTTAAAAAGGAAGAGTGGCTACATGAACATCAAAGTAGACTTCAGAGCAAAGAAATTACCAGTCATGGAGAGGAATTTTACATGATGATAAAAGATCAAGATCAATTTACCAACAAGAGATAGCAAACCTAGGTGTGTATGCACCAAAAACAGATCTTCCAAATACATGAAGCAAAAACTGATAAAGCCGAAGGAAGAAATGGACAAATCTGCTATTACAGTTGGAGACTTCAATGCTCTTCTCTAAGTAATTGATAGAACCACTAGATAGAAAATCCACAAGGAGCCAGGCGTGGTAGCTCATGCCTGTAATCCCAGTACTTTGGGAGGCCAAGGCAGGAGAATCACTTAAGGCCAGGAGTTTGAGACCAGCCTGGGAAACTTAATGAGACCCTGTCTTTACAAAATAATAATAATAATTTTATTTTATTTTTGGCTATCAATCATGCCACATTATTTTAAATTACATATGAAGATCTAACATGTCACGCAGGGACCATTTTACCCACTGCTTTTATTGGTCGCCAATCTCTTGTCTCTCTCTTCAGCAACGGTGAGGCAGATACCTTTTCCTTGGGGAAGATAAATCCGTGGTATGTTGCCCTTGCAAATAATAAAAATGTTGGAAAGTGAAGTGGCAAAGCTGTTGCCATTGGCATCTTACATGTGAACCACGTCAAAAGATCCAGGGTGCCTCTCTGTTGGTGATCATACCAATTCTTCCCAGGTTGGCACCTCCAGTCACCATACACAGGTTACCAGTGTCGAACCTGATGAAGTCAGCAATCTTGCCAGTCTCCAAATCAGTCTGAATGGTGTCATTCACCTTGATGAGGGGATCAGGGTAGCAGATAGTGTGAGCATCATGAATCACCAGATGAGGGATTCATTTTGTGCCCACGAAGATTTTTCTCACTTTCACAACTTGTACTTGGCCTCCTCAGGTGTAATACGATGTACAGCAAAGTGACGTTTGGTGTCACCGATCAGACAGAAATTATCTCCCATCTTGTCAATGCTGATGGCATCCATGAATCCAGCAGGGTAGGTTATATCAGTTCGGACCTTGCCATCGATCTTAATGAACCGCTGCATGAAAATCTTCTTTACTTCCTCTCCTGTCAGGGCATACTTAAGTCTGTTCCTTAGGAAAGTGATGAGGGGGAGACAATCTCTCAACTCGTGGGGACTGGTGGATGGACAAGGAGCAAACACACCAGTCAATTTATCCAGTATCCAATACTTTGGAGCTGCTACCTGCTTTAGATGCTTCTTGGGACCAGGAGCCATGGCTACATTAGGCACGGAAAGAGAAAAAGTAATAATTTTAAAAATTAGCCAGGCATAGTGGCACAAGCCTATAGTCCTAACTACTCAGGAGGCTGAGGCAGGAGGATTACTTGAGCTTAGGAGTTTGAGGTTGCAGTGAGCTATGACTGCACCACTGCACTCCAGCCTGGACAACGGAGATAGACCCTGTCTCTAAAAAAATAAAAAATAAAATAATAAGGATATAGAAGAATTGAACAACACCTTCAACCAACAGGATCTAACAGAGCAAACAACCCTATAACAGCAGAATACATGTGCTTTTCAAGTGCCTAGGGAGCATTCACCAAGATTAACCATGTCCTGAATTTTAAACCAATCTCAACAAATGTTAAAAAATAATAATAAAACTAGAAATCCCTAATCATCGCCCTCTTTTCCAAGCTGCCTGTGACTCTTACCCAGATGTTCTCCATACATAAGCTTTCAACAGGGGAGAATGATAGAACTCCCTCGAGAACCCCCATTCCAGGTCACTGAGGCACATGAGCTTCTACTAAAGAAATCATTTCCAGTAAAAGGCTACAATAAAGGGAATAGATGTTCCCACTAAGCCTGGATTAATGAGTACTCTAACTTGGAGAAAAGTGATTATTTCCAGCGCTGCCTCTGGCATTCTTTCTCCACCCAGAAGTGATGCTGTGAGAAGTGAAATTACTTATAAATCAGTAGTGCCCCAAGCACTTTTTAAAAGAGGCCCCACATGTAAGCTCCACTAAATATAAATAATAAGGCTAATAACACCTCCCTCATCTTGTCTTTATCTCTGGGCCTGGGAGGATCAAAGTCTTCCGAGAGGTACAGCTTCAAAGGCGTCTCCTTCCCAGATCCAGGAATGGGCGCACTCCAACAGGCCCCTACATCCTCGGCTTCCACATTTCACAACTGTTAGAGGCTCCAAAGCATTTACAGTGGTTGACAGAGTCTTTCTGAATATGACACCTCTTTTATAAAATTAATGGCACTATTTCCAGTGGCGGCATCAGCAAAGAAACTCCTTTGCAAGGGCAGGGTGTCCATCCCATTGTTTGATTTTCTGCCATCCCTTTAAGTGCCTTAATGCAATGCTTGTATGAATTAAGTTGACTGCCAACAAATTTTGCTTTGAATACCTTTTACATTTCAAGGCACCCCTGGAAATAATCGGAGACTATGGGAGACGTGGAATTAGGGAGCTGCGGGAAAGCAGGGTTGACAGTGCCATCTCAAGATTTGGCAGGCTTCATTATTCAGTGGCCAGAAGTAGGGAGGGGGGATAGTCTGGGGCCTGAGAGGAGGGTTGCTCTGATGGGCTGGACTGGCTCTGGAGTCACTGACTGAACCAGGGACCAGATGCCTGCAGAAGCGTGGTTCAGGGTTAGACCTGCAGAGAGATGAATCACCCAAGAGAGTGTCTAAACCCATCCTCATAGGGTTAACAAGAATTTAGATGCCAGGTTTGGGGCAGAAATATAGTTATAATTAAGCATTAAGCAGGTTGCACTCTGGCCCAATTCCTTAAACTGAAAGTCATGCAGCTCAAGATACTAAGTGTTTAAATCCCCATTTTCCCCATAGATAGGACTTCTGATGTTAGAATCATAAGGCTTTTAAGAATTGCTCAAGGTATTCTTCATATCCGGAATTCCAGCAGGAAAGGCTGATGCCTACCAGTTTGAAGACCCCACGAGGAACCAATTCAGCATGAGAATGCCGTTTCTTCATCTCCCTGTCCTATGACTTCACCCTGCACTCTTCCACCAATCAATAATCCCCATACCTCAGCCCTTTCCTAAACCCTTAATATCCCTAGCCCCAAATTCCTTAGGTTGGTGGAGTTGAGGTTTCCTCCCACCTCCTCATTTAGCTGTCCTATGATTATTAGACTTTTTCTCTACAGCAATCCCCCTTGTCTTGGTATATGGTCTTGCCAGGCATTGGGCAAATGATCCTGTTATATATCCACTGAGCCATATGTGGAAGCCTCGGGCAGTGCCGGTCAGTATGAAGGAATTTGGTCCATTTCTAAATTAGAATTTGGGGTTGTTGATTAATTGGGGTAAGGGGAAGGAAATCATCAGGATGTGGAAACTGCATTCTTTGGTGACTCAGCTCCTGTGGGGTCCTTAAGACCAGCTGGCATCAGTAGTTTCATTGGTATGCAGAACCTGAAAGAGTATCTCAAGTGGAAAATTTAATGTTTTATAATGTTCAAGCTGTTATCTATAGAGCAGCTAAGGGGAAGGATCATCTCGTAACAGGGTTCATGTAATTCTGAGTCAATAAGCGCCAAACAGCTGTGAGGAAGTGGATCAGAGAGCAAGCACACCTCATGGTTAATGCTGACTGTGCTGCAAGCTTGGTTTATCTTCGTTTCTCCCCCTTCCTTCTTCCCTGATTAATTTTATAAAGTCTATAGGGACAGTTTCACCGCTTAGATGTTCCCATCCCTCCTCTGCTGTCATCTCTCTAGGCTGGAACCCCAGTGTGCATGGGCTTAGCATTGGCCAGATAATGGGAATGGTGGTCTGTTCCCACCTGCTCCCACCTCTATAGCGATTTTTCTCTATCAATTAACCCCTCTCTCTCTCCTGTACCATCGACTCTCCCCGTAAACCAACTCCTCCCCAGCATGCAAACATCTCCCCCATCTTAAAAAACAAAATTGTTCTTGATTCCCAGTCCAGAAGCAGCCCCTTCTCCTCCTCCACAAATAACTAAACTTACTTAGGAATGCCCTGCATCTGGCCTGCACTCCCTCATCGTCCAGCAGAGCTGCACCTGTGGAAAGCAACCTGCAGCCCTTGTGTTCCACTGCACCCCGCTGCGGCCCTGGCCACAGACCATCTGACCGGCACTCAACAGTGGGCATACCCCAGGACTGACCACCTTCCTCCCTGAAACCTCCCCTGCTGGGTTCATTGCTGCCATGTTTTGTGTTCCTCCTGCCTCTCTGGTTTCTCCTTTGGACACTTGGCTGGTTTCCCCTCTTCACATGGGCTTCCGTCCTGCTCTCTTTTCTTTTGCTCCTTAGCAGTACTTTCTCCCTGGGTTCCAAGTGTCACCCATGTGCTGACAACCGCTGGGCTGAAATTTCCAGTGCAGCCAATCCCCTGAGCTCTGAACGCATCCTCCCGACTGCCTGCCCCACATCTCCCGCTGGAAAATGGCACTTCTGTCCACATGAGTGTGAACCTACACTCCTGCCTTCCCTCACCCCTGCACCCAAACCCTCAGCCACCCCTGCGCCTGCTCCCTCTGAAATCTCCTCTGCCAGCTGCTGCTCCTTACATCCGCTGCCACTGCTCATGTCCAGAACACTAACATCTCTCCCTCGACCTCCACAAGCCTCCCAGCTTCCATTCCTGCCTTCTCCAAACCCCACACAGCCCTTGAGCCACCATGGTCATCATGTCTCTTTCTTGCCCAGAGTCTTCAGTGGATTTCCACTGGCTTTCATTGAGAGCTGTAAGTCCTGAACGTGACCCCCGAGGCCTGGCATCTGCCGCCATGGGCCCCCTTTCTTGCTGTCCTTACCCCTTTGTCACTGTGTCCAGTCACACTGACCTCCTTTCAATTCCCTGAACTCACAGAGCCCTTTCTCCAGGTCAGGACAGTGCTCTCTCTGCTCCTTCTGCTTGGAGCAGCCTCCCTCCCATTCTCTGGCCAGCTCACAGCGACTTCTCTCTAGGTCACTGCCATAAATACCCATCTCCAGGGAGGCCTCCCTTCCACCCCAGCATGCATCTCACCTTCCATTGTGATCTCTTGTCACACCTCAGCTTCTGCTTCTCAGCATGCATTACATTTTGCATTCTGAAATGTTCATTTGTGTGAATCATTAATATTTATTTCTTCTACTTAACAACAACCTAAGGGCAGGGGTGATCCTGTCTGTTTTCATCATGACTACAACCCCCTAGCTTTCAGAATAGAAATAGGCACAGAGTAGGGGTTCAATACATTTTTTGAATGAGCACTAAATATTCTGCAGTAACAGATACACAGACACACAGAGGCTTACAAAAGCATGATTGCCTGTTGTAGCTGTTGGTGTCCCACCCAATCTCTTTCACTGTTCTGGAGTCTGCATCCTCCCAGCTGCTGTGTGTATTTGCTTCAAATGTCTCAGAACTGCCCTGCTTCTTTGGGGAGCTGCCTGGCTGGCAACCCTCAGCCCCATGGATGGCAGGCCTGCCCCTTGCCTCCCGGTAGGGTCAGCAGGACACAGAAGGGGAAGGCAACCCTGCAGTGCTGTTCATGCTCCAGGGCTCCCCATCAGTAAGCTGAGGCTAGATGTGCCTGAGCCCACTTCCTTTCCTCTCCTGCTCCCCTAACCAGTATTTCTTGAGAGTTCTCGCACCGTAAACCACTTGAACAAGAAACTCTGAAGCAGGGCATGGTGGCTCATACCTGTAATCCCAGCAATTTGGGAGGCTGAGATCATCTGAGTGGATTGTTTGAGCCCAAGAGTTGGAGACCAGCCTAGGCAACATATTGAGACCCCTGTCTCTACAAAAAAAAAATTAAAAAATTAGCTGGGCATAGTGGCACGTGCTTGTAGTCCCAGCTACTTGGGAGGTTGAGGTGGGGATCACTTAAGCCCAGAAGGTCAAAGCTGCAGTGAACCATGATCATGCCACTGTACTTCAGCCTGCAACAGAGTGAGACTCTTTATTAAAAGAAAGAGAGGGAAGAGAGAGAGAGAGAGAAGCAAGAAAGCAAGAGAAAGAAGAAAGGAAAGAAAGAAAGAAAGAAAAAGAAAGAAAGAAAGAAAGAAAGAAAGAAAGAAAGAAAGAAAGAAAGAAAGAAAGAAAGAAAGAAAGAAAGAAAGAAAGGGAGAGAGAGGAAAAGAGAAGAGAAGAGAAATGAAGAGAAGAGAAGAGAAGAGAAGAAAGGAAGGAAGGAAAAAGAAACTATGTCCCAGGTTCTACTTCTAGGAAGCCCAATAAAAAACACTTATANGAAAGAGAAAGAAAGAAAGAAAGAAAGAAAGAAAGAAAGAAAGAAAGAAAGAAAGAAAGAAAGAAAGAAAGAAAGAAAGAAAGAAAGAAAGGGAGAGAGAGGAAAAGAGAAGAGAAGAGAAATGAAGAGAAGAGAAGAGAAGAGAAGAAAGGAAGGAAGGAAAAAGAAACTATGTCCCAGGTTCTACTTCTAGGAAGCCCAATAAAAAACACTTATAATGGGAAAGAAAATATATGTGGCATCAGGGATGAGAGGGAGAAATTAAATGAAACAAAATGAGAGAAGTCTTGTACCAGTGCATACCCCTAAGAATCGAGGTGAATGAATCACATCTTACATCTTTTATCCCTCCTTGGAATTACTGAATTAATAAATGGGAGAAGAGAAAGAAGGAGTGGAAGAGAGGAGAGCAGAGTGGAGGACAGCAGAGGATTTCTCTTTTATTGCCCCTAGGAGGTCATGATGTGTCCCATGAGGCCAGAAGGGGTCTGCTGGTCCCCAATCCCTTAATGGAAGCTCAGCTGCTTCTAAAGGAGGAAAAATGAACATTAGTGCCCTAAGCCTCCTTTGCCTTGGAGCCAACCAGCATGCCCTGTGTTCTACAACATAATCCTTTGTTAATCACTAGCTAGGGCACTAGGTAAAGCAGTTTTTCAAATCCTGGCTCCTTGAGCTCATGGCATTTGAGATACACAAATATGTTGCCATGGTGACTCAGTGACAGATTAATTACTAAATCCTCCAGGAGTAAAGCTGCTTTAATGGTGTAACCTTAGTGGATAGGAGCTTGTTGGGGGGTGGGGGTGCAGTGATTCACAGCCCTCTCAGCACAAAGTTGGGGCCAGCAGATCTGGGACTAGGGGGGAGGTAGAGCAGCCACAACCCTTACCTCACACCATTTCCTGGAGCCCTGGGTTTCCTGAGTCTATCCTGCCTCTAGAAATGGAATCTCTAACCCCAAAGCTTGTCCTTGAAAAGTATCTGCATCATCCTTTTATCCATGCCTTTGCCAGTCATTATGCAGCCTGCGTCTCTGCATGATTAATGAGCTAATCCTCACAGCCACTCCCCACTTCCCCCACCACTAAGCTCTTAGCTGGAAAATCCTCTGAAGCTATTGGCTAGCAGGGCTCTGCCCAACAAGAGTAATACTGTTAGGCATAGGATTCCTCAAAGGAAGAGAGGAGGAAAATATTCTGGGGCAAACACAATGGATGCAGATCTCATCAAGGAACCCAAGGTAGAATCTAGCCCACATTTTTAAGTTAACAAGATTAGAAAGTTATGTAATTCTCACAAATAAGCTTGTTCTTTATAATCCACAACAGACTTTTACAAATTCAGGTGGGTTCTTTGGCCCAGGCTGGAGTGAAATGGTGGGATCTCGGCTCACTGTAACCTCCACCCACTGGATTCCATCGATTCTCCTGCCTCAGCGTCCCGAGTAGCTGGGATTATAGGCACATACCACCATGCCCAGCTAATTTTTGTATTTTTAGTAGAGACGGGGTTTTGCCATGTTGGCCAGACTGGTTTCAAACACCTGACCTCAGGTGATCTGCCTGCCTCAGCCTCCCAAAGTGCTGGGATTACAGGCATGAGCCACCATGTCTGGCCTCAGGTGGGTTCTTGTATGAGCCTTGGTGGCTCTCATTTCTCCCAAATGATGAGCTGAGATGAAGGCACATATATCTTTGAGTGGTTACGGAGTTGAGATATTCACAATAAGTTTGCAATAATAACTGAAGCGACTATAACCACACCTGAGTGGAAACAGAGTTTTCCAAAAAGCCGCAATTTCAGATAAACCTGACTCTAAGCAGGGAAAGAAGTAAGACATTAAAGGTGATATTTTGAAGCTTTGGAAAGGCATTCCAAAAGTTTTTGAGCCCATCTAACAACCATCTCTGTGTGTTTTGTCTCCTTTCTGTAATATTTAAATGTAATTTTGATGTCTGCCAGGTTAAATTATCCATTGACCAAATTATGCCATTAAGCTTAAGTGCTGTAATTATCCTTAATAGGTATAACTACCAGCCTGTTTTTGCTTAGTGGTTGTAAAGTTTTATGCCTTTTAATAATCCTCCTACAGGTTTGAAGGTTGTTTTTTTCAGATAGCTGAAATTCGGCTCTGCGTGGTGTCAAACCAGATCAAAGAGTCTCACTGTGTTCACCAGAACAATATGAGCTTGAAAATGCGGGGTTGGAAGAAAAAACACACCAGAAAATGATGTTCTTTCAAGAAAACTGGCAAACCAAGAAAATCCTACACAAATTTTGCAAAAAGAAGGCTAATCTAGAATACGTTTTTCTCTACATACACAGTTCAAGTGCAATTTAAAAAAGAATTTTTTTTCAGCGTTAAGTTTGTATAAAATGGGCCCTCTTTTTATTCCATGTGCTTCATAATCTTCTTTCTCAGGGATATTTAGAGTTGGATTTTTGCAGATGATACCATGTTCTTTTTATGTTACAGCATAAATTTTTTGTTTTTTGGTTTAAGAGCCGGGGTCTGGCCAGGTGCGGTGACTCATGTCTGTAATCCCAGCACTTTGGGAGGACAAAGTGGGTGGATTGCTTAAGCTCAGGAGTTCAAGACCAGCCAGGGCAACGTGGCAAAACCCCATCTCTACTAAAAATACAAAAATTAGCCAGGCATGGTGGTGCACGCCTCCCAGCTACTCCAGTGGCTGAGGCAGGAGAATTGTTAGAACCTTGGAGGAGTAGGCTGCAGTAAGCCGAGATCGCATCGTTGCACTCCAGCCTAGGCAACAGAGTGAGACCCTGTCTCAAAAAATAAATAAAATAAAATAAAGAGTTGGGGTCTGGCTCTGTCACCCATACCAGAGTACAGTAATGCAATCATAGCTCACAGCAGCCTCAAATTCCCGGCCTCAAGCAATCGTCCTGCCTCAGCCTCTCATGTAGCTTGGATTACAGGCATGAGCCATCTCACCCAGCAAACAACATGCACGTTTCATTCCACATTTTACATCTCTCCACCCTGGGTAATTTTTTTTGCTTTGGTTCTATCTATTGAGGTGTCTTATTTTCTTTTTTTTTTTTTTTTTTTTTTTGAGAAGGAGTCTCGCTGTGTCGCCCAGGCTGGAGTGCAGTGGCCGAATCTCAGCTCACTGCAAGCTCCGCCTCCCGGGTTTACACCATTCTCCTGCCTCAGCCTCCCGAGTAGCTGGGACTACAGGCGCCCGCCACCTCGCCCGGCTAGATTTTGTATTTTTTTTTAGTAGAGATGGGGTTTCACTGTGTTAGCCAGGATGGTCTCGATCTCCTGACCTCGTGATCCGCCCGTCTCGGCCTCCCAGAGTGCTGGGATTACAGGCTTGAGCCACCGCGCCCGGCCGAGGTGTCGTATTTTCAACTAAGTGTTGTGTTTAGGAGCTTCTTTTTGTGGGTGGATTATACTAACTCCCATCCTTAAGCCAGAGTGGGATTCAGACATTTTTCTTCTTTTCTTCCCCCCTTACTTATATGGCATCAAAACCAAAGCAAAATAAATCTTTGATTAGTACAGAGAAACCTGATTGCAAAAGGTCATCATACCAGCCTGGGTAATACAGCAAAGCTCTGCCTCTATGACAAATATAAAAATTAGCTGGTTGTGGAGGTGCACGCCTGTAGTCCTAGCTCGCTGGGAGGCTGAGGTGGGAGAATCGTTTGAGTCTAGGAGTTTGAGGCTGCACTGAGCAATGATCAGGCCACTGCACTCCACCCTAGGCAACAGAGTAAGGCCCTGTCTCATACAAAACAAAACAAAACAAAAAAGATTCTTGTAAAGGTGAAGGAAACTGGCTATTGCAATGGGGAGAACTCTCTAACCAGATCTGCAAATGTCTCGAGAGTTAAGCAAAAAGGGGTTTCCTTTTATAGGTAGGAGAAAATGAGGCTAGAAAGTGGGGTGAATGGAAACGGCATGGCCAGAAAGTAGATCAGCAGCTGGGCGCGGTGGTGGCTCACGCTTATAATCCCAGCACTTTGGGAGGCCCAGGCAGGTGGATCACTTGAGGCCAGGAGTTTGAGACTAGCCTGGCCAACATGATGAAACCCTGTCTCTACTAAGAATACAAAAAAATGCCTGTAATCCCAGCACTTTGGGAGGCCGAGACGGGCGGATCACGAGGTCAGGAGATCGAGACCATCCTGGCTAACACGGTGAAACCCCGTCTCTACTAAAAATACAAAAAAC
>NW_016803344.1:3921486-3933678 GCF_001698545.2 Rhinopithecus bieti | reverse complement strand
GGTCTCTGAGTTCCCTCAGTATTTATTGATCATTATCTTTACCATCTTAGAAAAAGGGAAGTGGCAGGATAATAGGATCATCGTAGGGAGAAGGTCAGCAGTAAGACATATGAATAAAGATCTCTGTGACATAAGTTTAAGGAAAAGTGCTGTGCCTTGATATGCATATGTAAACATCTCCATAAAACTTTTTAGTGCATAAAGAGCTGCATTGCGCTAGCAAGTCCCACCTTTCGCCCTAAGGCATTTTTCTCCTTTTTCAGTAAACTGAACATACAATCGGGTTTTACACCGAGATGTTCCATTGCCCAGGGACGGGCAGGAGAAAGATGCTTTTCTCTATCTCAACTGCCAAGAGGCCTTCTTTCCTCTTATACTAGTCCTCCTCAGCACAGACCCTTCACGGGTGTCAGGCTGGGGGACGATCAGGTCTTTCCCTTCCCACGAGGCCATATTTCAGACTCTCACATGGGGAGAAACCTTGGACAATACCTAGCTTTCCTAGGCAGAGGTTCCTGCAACCTTTGGCAGTGTATGTGTCCCTGGGTACTTGAGATTAAGAGAATGGTGATGACTTTTCACAAGCATATTGCCTTCAGGCACTTGTTTAACAAAGCACACCCTGCACAGTCCAAAATCCGTTAAACCTTGAGCCACCACAGCACATGTCTCTTGCAAGGACAAGGTTGGGGGTAGGGTCACAGATTAACAGCACCTCTAATACAGAACAAAATGGAGTCTCTTATGTCTGCTATAGACACAGTAACAGTCTGAGCGCTTTCTTTTCCCCACACCTACTATAATCAAGATGCCTTGGGGGCCTCTGAGAACAAAGCATGAAGGTTTGAGAGGCCCCAAAATCTCTGGGCAGAATGACTGATGAGGATTTCCTCCTGCGCAAGTTCAGTTGTGAAGATAGGGAAAGGTGGCTACATTTTCTAATGCATAGATACTGACACAAAAACTAAATGAATATGAAGAAACAGGGAAATATATTCCAAACAAAGCAACAGGATAAATCTCCAGAAAGAGTCTCAATACAGTGGAGATTCAAGCACACCTCATTTTACTGCACTTTATTGCATTTTGCAGACACTGTGTGTGTGTGTGTGTGTGCGTGTGGGTGTGTTTTCACAAACTGAAAAAAAAGAAAAAAAAGACTCTGCATTAAGCAAGTCTAGCAATGCCATTTTCCCAACAGCATGTGCTCACATAGTGTCTCTGTGTCACATTTTGGTAATTCTTGCACTATTTCAAACATTGTCATTATTCTTATATTTTTCATGGTGATCTGTGAGTGGTAATCTTTAATGTTACTGTTGTAATTGTTTTGGGATACCACAAACCATACCCACATAAGATGGCAAGCTTAATTGATAAATATTGTGTGTGTTCTGACTGCTCCACTGACCAGTCATTCTCCCATCTATCTCCCTCTACTGGGGCTTCCCTACTCCCTGAGACACAACAATATTGAAATTAGGCCAATTAATAATCCTACAATGGCCTCTAAATGTCCAAGTGAAAGGAAGAGTTCCATATTTCTCACTTTAAATCAAAAGCTAGAAATGATCAAGCTTAGTGAGGAAGGCACAACAAAAAACAAGATAGGCTGAAAGCTAGGCCTCTTGTGCCAAACAGTCAGCCAAGTTGTGAATGCACAGGAAAAGTCTTAAAGCATATTAAAAGTGCTACTCTGGTAAATATATAAATGATAATAAAACAAAGCAGCCTTATTGCTGATATGGAGAATGTTTGAGTGGTCCAGATAGATGATCAACGCAGGAAAAACATTCCCTTAAGCCACAGCCTAATCTAGAGCAAAATCTGAACTCTCTTGAATTCTTTGCAGGTTCAGAGAGGTAAGGAAGCTGCAGAAGAAAAGTTGGAAGCTAACAGAGGTTGGTTAATGAGGTTTAAGTAGGAAAACTGTCTCTGTAACATAAAAGTGCAAGGTGAAACAGTAAGTGTTGATGTAGAAGCTGCCGCAAGTTATCCAGAAGATAATTAAGATAATTGATGAAGATGGCTACACTAAACAACAGATTTTCAATGTAGATGAAAAAGCCTTCTATTAGAAGATGCCATCTGGAACTTTCGCAACTAAAGAGGAGAAAGTCAATGCCTGGCTTCAAAGTTTCAAGGACGGGCTGGACTCTTGTTATGGACTAATGCAGCTAGTGACTATAAGTTGAAAGCAATTTTTATTTGCTATTCTGAAACTCCCTTAAGAATTATGCTAAATCTACTCTGCCTGTGCTGTAAAAATGGAAGAGCAAAGACTGGATGACAGCACATCTGTTTACAGCATGGTTTACTGAATATTTAAGCCCACAATTGAGACCTACTACTCAGAAAAAGAGATTGTTTTAAGTATTACTCCTCAGTGGCAATGCTCTTGGTCAATCAAGAGCTCTGATTACAGATGTACAAAGAAAGTGATGTTGTTTTCATCCTGCTAACACAATATTCATTCTTCAGCCCCTGGATCAAGGAGCAATTTCAACTTTCAAGACTTATAATTTAAGAAACATATTTTGTAAGACTATAGCTGCCATAGATATTGATTCCTTTAATGGGTCTGTGTAAACTAAATAAAAAATCTTCTGGAAAGAATTCACCATTCTAGATGCCATTAAGAAGATTTGTGATTTACAGGAGAAAGTCAAAATAGCAACATTAACTGGAGTTTGGTAGGATTTGATTCCAACCCTCATGGATGACTTTGAGGGTATATCAGTCCATTCCCACATTGCCATAAAGAAATACCTGAGACTGGGTAGTTTATAAACAGGTTTAATTGGCTCATGATTCTAAAGGCTGTACAGGAAGCATAGTGGCTTCTGCTTCTTCAGGAGGACTCAGGAAGCTTCCAATCATGATGGAAGGCAAAGAGGGTGCAAAGCAGTTCATATGGCTGGAGTAGGAGGACGAGAGAAAGTGGGGAGGTGCCACATGCTTTTAAACAACCAGATCTCATGAGAACTCTATCATGAGGGCAGTACTAGGGGGATGGTGCTAAACCATTAGAAACCATCCCCATGATTTAATCACATCCCATGAGTCGCTATCTCCCACCAGGCCTCACCTTCAGCATTGGGAATTATATTCAACATGAAATTTGGGTGGGGACACAGATTCAAACTGTATCATTCTGCTCCTGGCCCCTCCCAAATCTCATGTCCTTTTCACATTTCAAAACACAATCATCTCTTCTCAACAGTCCCCTGAAGTCTTAACTCATTCCAGCATTAACTCAAAAGTCCATAGTCCAATGTCTCATCTGAGACAAGGCTAGTCTCTTCCACCTATGAGCCTGTAAAATAAAAACAAGTTAGTTACTTCTAAGATACAATGATGGTATAAGCACTGGGTAAATACTCCATTCCAAAAGACTTGCTCCCATGATTCAATTACCTCCCACCAGGTCCCTCCCACAATATGTGGGAATTCAAGATGAGATTTGGGTAGGGACACAGCCAAACCATATTGTCCACCCCTGACCTCCCAAATTTCATGCCCTCACATTTCAAAACTAACCATGCCTTCCCAACAGTTCCCCCAAATCTTAATTCATTTCAACATTAACTCAAAAGTCCACGGTCCAAAGTCTCATCCAAGAAAAGACAACTCCCTTCTGCCTATGAGCCTATAAAATCAAAGCAAGTTAGTTACCTCCTAGATACAATGAGGGTACAGGCATTGGGTAAATACAGCCATTCTGAATAAAAGAAATTGGCCAAAAGAAATGGTCCACAGCCCCCATGCAAGCCCCAAACCCAGCATGTCAGTCATTAAATCTTAAAGCTCCAAAATAATCTCTTTTGACTCCATGTCTCATGTCTAGAGCACTCTGATGCAAGGGGTGGGTTCTCAAGGCCTTGGGAAACTCCACCCCTCTGGATTTGTAGGCATCAGCTCCTGTGACTGCTGTCATGGGCTGGCGTTGCATGCCTGTGGTTTTTTCAGGTGCAGGGGGTAAGCTAAGAGTGGATCTACCATTCTGGGGTCTGGAGGATGGTGGCCCTCTTCTCACAGCTCCACTAGGCAGTGCCCCAGTGGGGACTTTGTGTGGAAGCTCCAACCCCACATTTCCACTCTGCACTGCCCTAGCAGATGTTATCCATGAGGGCTCCACCCCTGCAGCAGGCTTCTGCTTGGACATCCAGGCTTTTCCATACATCCTCTGAAGTCTAGGTGGAGGCTCCCAAGCCTCAACTCTTGCACTCTGAGCACCCACAGGCTTAACACCACATGGAACCTGCCAAGACTTATGACTTGCACTCTCTGAAGCAGCAGCCCAAGCATACCTGGGCCCCTTTAAGCCATGGCTAGAGGTGAGGCAATTGGGACACAGGGAGCAGTGTCCCAAGGCTGCAAGAGGTGGTAGGGCCCAGGCTTGGCTCACAAAACCATTCTTCCCTTCTAGACCTCTGGGTCTGTGATGGGAGTGGCTGCACAAAGTTCTCTGAAATGCCTTGGAGGACTTTTTTCATTGTCTTGGATATTAGTACTTGGATCCTCTTTACTTATGCAAATTTCTGCAACCTGCTTGAATTCCTTCCCTGAAAAAAAATGGGTTTTTCTTTTCTACCACATGGCCAGGCTGCAAATTTCCCAAATTTTTATGCTCTGTTTCCCTTTTAAATACACGTGTGGTGGTGCATGCCTGTAATCCCAGCTACACAGGAGCCTGAGGCAGGAGAATCATGTGAACCTGAGAGGCAGTAGTTGCAGTGAACCGAGATCACGCCACTGCACTCCAGCCTGGCAACAGAATGAGACCCCATCTCAAAAAAAAAAAAAAGAAAGAAGAAGTAGAGCCTGAAAGTGTGTCTAAATTGCTGAAACCTCCTGATCAAACTTGAATAGATGAGGAGTTGCTTCTTACAGATGAGCAAACAAAGCAGTCAATCCACACTAAGGCATATTATATAGATGCTCATTGAGTTATGATGGTATTATATCCTGATAAATCCATCATAAGTTGAAAATATCATCGGTCAAAAATGCATTTATTGCTGGAAACACAGCAGACAGTCTTTGATTATGATGGTTCAACTTAAGATTTTTTGATGAGCCAGAGCAATTACTTAGTCAAGAAAAATAAACAAAAGGCACCTAAAACTATCTCTGAATATAATATGAATAATATGACCTTTTTTTTTTTCTTTTTGAGACAGAGTCTTGCTCTGTCACCCAGGCTCTAGTGCAGTGGTGTGATCTCGGTTCATTGCAACCTCTGCCTCCCAGGTTAAAGCGATTCTCCTCCCTCAGCCTCCTGAGTAGCTGGGATTACAGGTGCACACCACCACGCCCAGATAATTTTTGTATTTCTAGTAGAGACAGGGTTTCGCCAAGTTGGCCAGTCTGATCTTGAACTCCTGACTTCAGGTGATCCACCCACCTTGGCCTCCCAAAGTGCTGAGATTACAGGCATGAGCCACCACACCTGGCAACATGATCTTACATATAGAAAACTCTAATGCCTCAATGAAAAAAACTCTAAGAACTAATAAACCAATTCAGTAAAGTTGTAGGATATAAAATCAACATGTAAAAATCAATTGTATTTCTATACACTAACAATAAATGACCTGAAAAGGAAACAAAAAAAAAATCACATTTATAGTAGCATCAAAAAAAATAAATTACGAATAACTTTAACAAAGAGGTGAAAGACTTGTACACTGACTATTGCAATACACTGATGAAATAAATTAATGAAGACACAAATAGATGAAAAGACATTCAGTACTTATAAAGTGAAATGATTAATATTGTTGAGATTCCCACAGTACACAAATGATCTACAGATTCAAAGCATTTTCTTCGAAATCCCCATGGCATTTTTTACAGTTGAAGAAAAAAAAAATCCTGAAATTTGTATAGAACCACAAAGGACCCCAAATAGCTATTACAATCTTGAGCAAAAAGAACAAAACTGGAGGCATCACAACCTCCTGGCTTCAAAATACATTACAAAGCTACAGTAATTAAAACAGCATGGTACTGGCATAAAGACAGACATATAGATCAATAGAACAGAATAGAGAACCCAGAAATAAATGCAGGCATATATGGTCAACTGATCTTTGACAGGGTGCCAAGAATACACAGTGGAGAAAGGATAGTCAGTTCAACAAATGGTATTGGGAAAACCAGATATCCATATGCAAAAAAAAAAAAAAAAAAAAAAAAAAAAAAAAAAGAAGCTGGACCATTATCTTATGTATCTTATGCCACACACAAAATCAGCTAAAAGTGAATTAAATATCTGAAATTTTAAAATTTCTAGAAGAAAACATAGAGAAAAAGCTTTATGACATAGTTCTGGCAATGATTTATTGATTATGATATCAAAGATGCAGGCAACAAAAGCAAAAATAGACAATTGGACTATATCAAACTAAAAAGCTTTCGCAAAGCAAAGGAAATAACTAGGTGAAAAGACAACCTATGGGATGAGAGAAAATATTTAGAAACCATGTATCTGATAAGGAGTTTAAAATTATAATACAATTGACCCTTGAAAAATGTGGCTTTGAACTGTGTGGATCCACTTATACACAGATTTTTTTCAACCAAATATGGATAAAAAATACAGTATTTGGGGGAAGCAAAACCTGTGTATACAGAGGGATGACTTTTCATATACATGGGTTCCACAAGGCCAAGTGCAGGACTTGAGTATGCATGAATTTTAGTATACACAGGGGATCCTAGAGCCAACTCCCTGCACATACCAATGACAACCATACATAAGGAATATCTACAACTCAATAGCAAAAAAAAAAAAAAAAAAAAAAAAAAAAGACATGATTTAAAAATGGGTAAAGGATTTGAATAGACATTTCTCCAAAGAAGGCATAGAAATGGCAGGTATATGAAAAGATGCTAAACATTACTTTAGGGAATCTTTAGGAAAATGCAAATCAAAACCACAATGAGGTATCACCTCACTCCTGTTAGACTGGCTATGATCAAAAAGTCAAAAGATTGCAAGTGTTGGTGAGGATGTAGAGAAATTGGAACCCTTGTACTCTGTTGATAGGAATGTAAATTGGTACAGTCATTATGGAAAACAGTTTGGAGATTCTTCAAAAAAATTAAAAGTAGAACTACTTCTAAATATATATTCAATAAATTGAAAACTGGATCGCAAAGAGATATCTGTACTCCCATGTATTATTCATAATAGCCAAGATACAGAAACAATGTAAGTATCCATTAGCAGATGAATGGATAAAGAAAATGTGATATATACAGTACCTACGATGGAATATTTATTCACCCTTTTAAAAGGAGGAAATTGGGCCTGACACGGTGGCTTATGCCTGTAATCCCAGTGCTTTGGGAGGCCAAGGCAGGTGGATCACTTGAAGTCAGGAGTTTGAGACCAGCCTGGCCAACATGGTGAAACCCCATCTCTACTAAAAACACCCATACACACAAAAAAATTAGCTGTGCGTGGCAGTGGGTGCCTGTAATCCAAGCTACTTGGGGATAATGTGGCATTGCTATTCAATGGGTATAAAGTTCAGTTATGCAAGATGAATGAGTTCTAGAGATCTGCTGTACAACATTATGCATATAGTTAACAATACTGTATTGTACACTAAGAATCTGTTAAGAGGGTAGATCTCATGTCAAACATTCTTACCACAATAAAAAGCAAAAATAATTTGAAATTCAAAAAAGTATCTAAGTTCCACGAAGTAGAAGGTAACCACAGTTAACATTTAGATATCTTTTCTATTAAGACTTTTTCAAATGCACAAACCTGTATGTGTACTTTTTTCATTGTATATTTATTACTGGTTATCACAGTATATTTTATTGATGTTTTATTGTTGTTGCTGTTGCTACTGTTGTTACTATTTGTATATGTGGTTTTTATTTCTGTTTTTGTTTTTTGAGACAAGATCTCACTCTGTCACCCAGGCTGAAGTGCAGTGGTGCCATCTCAGCTCACTGCAGCCTTGAGCTCCTGGGCTCAAGTGGTTCTCCTATTTCAACCCTCTGAGTAGCTGGGACTACAGGCGCACACTACCATGCTCAGCTAATTTTTGTAGAGACAGGGTCTCACTATGTTGGTGGTCTCAAACTCCTGGGCTCAAGTGATCCACTTGCCTTGGCCTCCCAAAGTGTTGGGATTGGAGGCATGAGCCACTGTGCCCGGCTGCGTATGTGTTTTTTAATAGCTACCTGTCAATGCCTATCAGTTAAAGACCTCCAAGGAGTTGAACAAATTGGGTTTGCTGCTCATTGTAATCAAGAAAAATACACACCTCAGGGAACCCTAGGGTGACTTAGTGGGAGGATGTTTTAAAAGAATTAGAGGATTGGGGCTTGTATTAGCTGATTTTGAGAAGGGTTCCAGGCAGCAAGGCTGTGCTCTGAATTGGCTGCTGTCTGGAAACAGGGCAGCTCTATGATTGGGTATCTGAATCGCTGGTATTTAGAAGGCAGGAAGAATAAAGTGAAGTAAAGAAGCAGAATCACAACTAAGCCTGGATGAGGCATGTTTGGTCACTTTTAATGTCTTCTTTTGGGTTCAGAAACAATTACAGAGAAATTTGGATTTTGTCTTGATCCATCAGGCAGACAAAGTGGCCTCGACTGATTGATGTTTGTGTTCTGCTTAAGTGTTTATGTTCAACAGGAGATGACAGCAGCCTGGTAGTAATGCCCATTCTCAGCTGTCAGGGGCCACTTCTCATGCCTTACTGAACTCTCTTATTAGTTTGTAATTGATTCTCTTGGACTTCTAGTTACGGTTTTTAAAAAATATGTCACAAATTTTATATAATTTCTCTCTTTTCTCTATTCCTCTTGTTCTTTTATAATTTTATACTGGAATTTTAGAACACTATCAAAGTATAAAATGGTAGAAGGCCTCTGTCCTATTTCTCACTTTAATTGGAATGCCTGTAGTATTTTTATTATTAAATATCAGTTTGGCTGTTTGAGATGATAATGATGTCTGAGGAGACTTTTCTTCAGTATGCTAAATAAAGATCCTTCCTGTTAGTGTATTCAGAAATGACCGTTCAATTTTTTCAAATGTTGTTTTGTATCTATGAAGATAATCATATGCTTTTCTCCTTTTCTATTCTGACGTGATGAACCATACTAATGGATTTCCTATTATTCAAATATCCTTGCATTTTCGGAATGCCAATTTGAATTATTCCTGAATGAGCATCTGAGTCTGAAGTACTGCATCTACTCACAAGTGAGATTGGTTTCTAAATTTTGTGATGTCATCTTGGCTGTGTTTTAGCATCAGTGCTCCTCTAGTTTCACAAAACAAATTGGGAGATTCACAGCATTTTTATGCATCTGGAAACAAGTTACGCAGAATAAGAATTGCCTATCCCTTTAGAGCAACACTGACCCATAGAACTTTCTGAGGTGACAGAAATGCTCTACATCTGTCTTCTCCAATATGGTGACCACTAGCCATATGTGATTACTGAGCACTTCAAAAGTGGCTAGTGAAATTGAAGAAGAGAATTTTACATTTTATTTAATTTTAATTAATGCAATAACCTACAAAACCATGTCTCCAACACCTTTCTTGTAATTTCCTAACAACTGTTTCCATTTCTCCTATGGTTATTATTCTTTCTTTTCTTTTCTTTTTTTTCTTTTCTTTTTCAGACAAGGTCTTGCTCTGTTGCCCAGGCTGGAGTGCAGTGGCATGATCTTGGATCACTGCAATCTCCACCTCCCAGGCTCAAGCAATCCTCCCACCTCAGCCTCCAGAGTAGCTGGGACTACAGGTGCATACCACGCCTGGCTACTTTTTGTATTTTTAGTAAAATGAGGTTTCACCATGTTGCCCAGGCTGGTCTTAGACTCCTGGGCTCGAGTAATCTGCTCACCTTGGCCTCCCAAAGTGCTGAGATTACAGATGTGAGCCACCATGACCAGCCTCTGTTTCTTTTGAAACAATTTTGGCAGTTGATAATTGTCTTAGAGAAAAAATTTCCTCTGAATTTTCAAATTCTTAAGCTCAGAGTTGTGTACCATTTTTCTTACATGCTTTTAATCTCATTCTCCATAATATCCTCTTTCTTATTATTGATGTTATATAATTGCATTTTCTCAAGTAAGCTTATCAGAGGCTTGTCTCTCTTGTGGAATCTCAAACTTAAATGCCTACATTGCCAGGCAACTAAGCATTTGATTTTGAGATCCTCAGAAAGTTCCCCTGCTCCTTCTGAAGGCCAATCCCTATACCTACCTACCCCTGGATCCCACCCCTACCCACCTTCTCAGGAGCCTCATGTGATTACATAGCCCCTTCCCCTTGCTGTACCTCCAACCTTTCTCCTTGTCTATTGAATTCTTCCACTAGCATTTAAACATGACCTAATCTCTATATTTCCCCTCTTTTTCCAGCTACTCCCTCATCTCCCTTCTAGTTCCTTCTGCTTCATGACTGTATTAGTTATCTATTGCTCCATAACAAATTACCTCAAAATTCAGCACTTTAAAGCAATAAATATTGATGATCTCTCCAGGAATCCAAGAGTGGCTTACCTAAACTCAGGGCGTCTCACGATGTCAGCTGAGGCTAGAGTCATCTGAAGGCTTGCCATGGTGGGAAGTCAGAGGGCTCAGTTCCTCCCCATATGGGCCTCTCCAAAGAGTTACTCATGACATGGTGTCTTCATTCCTCCAGACAAAGTAATCCAAGAGAAAGAACCACCAAGACAGAGCTACAGCATCTTTACAACCTAATCTCAAAAGTGATAGACTATTGCTTCTGCCATATGCTATTAGTCACACAGACCTACCTTGATCCGATGTGAATACCTGCAGGTGGGGACCTTGGGAGCCATCTTGGAGGTTGGGCACATTTTAAAAATTATTTTCCCTGGTGCTAGGTTTTTCTTCAGGTCAAGAAAAGTTTCTTCTATTTTACCCCCTGATTTTGCTGAATATTGCATCCCATTGCTATCACCAATTATCTGATCTTGGGCCTCCTTCCTCTCTTCTCAGTGTCTACTATTTTTTCCTGTCTTGCATTTCATCCTGTACCTTTTTCTCTCTATTCTGGGAAGCTTTCTCAAGTTTTCTCTCCACATCACTAATTTAATTTTAAATAGGTTTTATTCAGCTTTATTATTTTTTGAAGATTTAAATTCTATGACTAAACTCTGCTTATTTTTTAACCCCCATTTAAGATAGTTCATCAGCCACCCACTTTGTCACTTCTGCTGTATTATCATTCACCATTAGTCTCATGTCAAGATCATATCTTAAAGATATTGAGAACATATCATAGACATTTTTAAAACTTGCTCCTTCTTTTTAAAAATCTTTTTTATATCAATAGCTTTAGGGGTATAAGTGGTTTGGGTTACATGGATGAATTTTATAACAGTGAAGTCTAGAATTTTAGTGCGTTTGTCATCCGAGTAGTGTACATTGTACCAAATAGGTAGTTTTTCATCCCTCACCCACTGACCCTCCCCACTTCTGAGTCTCCAATGTCCATTATACCATTCTGCATGGCTTTGCATACCCAAAGCTTAGCTTCCACTTATAAGTGAAAACATGC
Organism: Rhinopithecus bieti; assembly: GCF_001698545.2. Taxonomy (NCBI): domain Eukaryota; kingdom Metazoa; phylum Chordata; class Mammalia; order Primates; family Cercopithecidae; genus Rhinopithecus; species Rhinopithecus bieti. The sequence continues at coordinate 3,922,103 of NW_016803344.1, read as the reverse complement.
AGTATTTGGTTTTCAATTCCTGAGTTACTTCATTTAGAATAATGGCTTCCAGTTCCATCCAAGTTGCTGCAAAAGACATTATTTTCTTCCTTTTTAAGGCTGAATTGTATTCCATGGTGCATATATATATATACACACACACTACATATATGCACACACAAATATATATGTAACATTTTCTTTATCTACTCATCAGTTGATGCGCACTTAGATTGATTCCATATCTTTGCAATTGTGAATTGTGCTGCCATAAACACATGTGCAGATGTCTTTTTGACATAAAGACTTACTTTCCTTGGGTAGATACCCAGTGGTGGGATGGCTGGATCAAATGGTAGATCTACTTTTAGTTGTTTGAGAAATATCCATACTGTTTTCCACAGAGGTTGTATTCATTTACATTCCCACCAGCAGCGTATAAGTTTTCTTTTCTCCCCATATCCACACCAACATCTTTTTTGTTTGTTTGTTTGTTTTTACTTTTTAATAATGACCATTCTGGCTGGGGTAAGGTAGTATCTCATCGTGGTTTTAATTTGCATTTCCAACATGATTAGTGATGTAGGGCATTTTTTCTTATATTTTTTGGCCATTTTTATATATATATATTTTTTTTG
>NW_016803344.1:3893634-3921081 GCF_001698545.2 Rhinopithecus bieti | reverse complement strand
TCGTGATCCGCCCGTCTCGGCCTCCCAAAGTGCTGGGATTACAGGCTTGAGCCACCGCGCCCGGCCTATATTTTCTTTTGAGAAATATCTATTCATGTCCTTTGCCCACCTGGTGAGGTTTTTGCTGATTTGTTTGATTCCTTGTAGACTTTGGATATTGGTCTTTTGTCAGATGCATAATTTGCAAATGTTTTCTCCCATTCTGTAGGTTGTCTATTTACTCTGATGATTATTTCTTTTGCTGTGCAGAATTTTTGTAGTTTAATTAGGTCCCATTTATTTATTTTTGTTTTTGTTGTATTTACTTTTGGGGTCTTAGCCATAAATTCTTTACCTAGGCTAATCTCCTTCTTGAATAAACTTTTTTTCCAAATAATTCTCCCCTTCTATATCTCAATTCTCCATCTCTTAACTATAAATTATTTTCTTAGCTGCCATATCAGTATTTTCTTTTTACTAATTTTTGAACAAAGATAAGTCCATCTAATCCAGGTGTTTAGGATGCGGATAAGTAAAATGTTGTTCCTCACTCTGAGCCTCTCCGTTATTAGTGTCTTCCTCTCGCTTCTTAGGCTGGAGGACCAGTTGATATAAACTTGCAATTCTAGTTGCACAATCCAACAACAACTTGGCAAGCGAGAAGAGGGAAGAAGATTCATGCACTCCCCTGCAAGGGAGCTTTATTTTTGCTCTTCTCTGTTGGGCTAAACCACTATCCCATGAATTAACTGTTTCTAACTTACTGTGTAGCTTTGTAGTGAAGAGTTTGGTCCTGCCCCAATTGACATCTGGCCTTTGCCTTAGGCTTCTAGGAGGTAAGCTATGCCTTTGTTTAAGGATGGGGCTGGCTGCACTGGGTTAAAGGCTTAGGATAGAAGCTGGCCATGACAGAAAACCCAAACATGTGACTTTGGAGCATGAAGTATCAATTGACCTGAAGATGAAGTTCAACAACAAGGCAATCAATTGATCAATCATGAGCACATAACAAAGTCCCAAATAAGAACTCTAGATACTGAAACTTTGGTGAGCTTCTCTGATTAGCAATATTTTTTGAGCATTGTCACATATCAATACCAGAAGGGTAACATGTCCTGATTCCATGGGGAAGGAACAGAAGCCTCATGTTTGGAGCACTCCCAGACTCTGCCCTATGTATCTCTTCCTTTGGCTGATTTTATTATTTATCTAGTTAGTTAGTTTAGTTAATTAGTTGAACAGTCTGGCTCTGTCACCCAAGCTGGAGTGCAGTGGCACAATCATAGCTCACTGTAGCCTCAAATTCCTGGGTTCAAGTGACCCTCATGCCTCAGCCTCCTGAGATTACAGGTGACAGTCACTGTACCTAGCTTTTTGGCTGATTTTAATCTGTATCCTTTCCCTTAATAAACCATAACTGTGAGTGTAATAGCTTTCAGTGAGTCCTGTGAGGCTTTCTAGTGAATTATCAAACCTAAAAGTGTTTTGGGGGAGCTCTCAAACTTATAGTTGGCATCAGAACAGAGAGTGTTCTCAGGTGGAAACTGTGTCCTCAAAGTTTGCAGTTTAGCTAATGCCAGGTACTGAACTATGCCAAGGTCCAGCCAAGACCATACACTACCTCTTTCCTAAGGCTGCTGTTTTATGTTGGCTATAGTCAACCCTGTAAATGCTGGGCAAAAGGCAGTCCAAGTATTGAAATTCTCCCACGTGCCCCTAGCTCCCCTACCTCCGTACCTCTCACTTAAGTCAGAGGGTCCCATCTGGGTCCCATCTACTTACTGAGAGAGACCAGAAAGCCTACTGTCAACCTCTTCTTCAGTGTCATCCTATATATGCCACATTCAGTACACACTCTTTGAAATCCCTGACATGGATTATTTTTCTCCACTTACCATATTCAGTTGGTCTATTTTTTTTTTTTTTTTTTTTTTTGAGATGGAGTCTCATTCTATCACCCAGGCTAGAGTGCAATGGCACATCTTGGCTTGCTGCAACCTCTGCTTCCTGGGTTCAAGTGATTCTTCTGCCTCAGCCTCCCAAGTAGCTGGGATTACAGGTACATCCCACGCCTGGCTAATTTTTGTATTTTTAGTAGAGAGGGGGTTTTGCCATGTTGGCCAGGCTGGTCTTGAACTCGACCTCAGGTGATCCACCAGCTTCAGTTTCCCAAAGTGCTGGGATTACAGGCGTGAGCCACCGCGCCCGTCCCTGAGTTGGTCATTTTAAGAGGTGCCATGGATTGTGAGGTGGTGAGAAGGGAGTCAGTTGGTGGAGTAAGTTATATTGCTGTCTTAACAGGAATAGAGGAAATAGATCTAAAACAAGATTTGAGCTAACGTAACATGAATATTTTGTTGGGGAGGGAAACCATTGGAAAAGTATGTATTTATTTTAATCTTTACCCCATCTATCTCTCCTCGCCATACCTGCCTGATATGGTTTGAGTATATCACTCAAGAAGTTCAGGTGTTGGGACCTTAATTCCGGCATGTAGCAGTGTTGGGAGGGGGTGCCTAATGGGAAGTGTTTGGGTCATGGGGCTTCACCCTCATGAAGGGATTAATGCAGTTCTTAAGAGACTGGGTTAGTTCTCCAGAGAGCAGGTTATTATAAAGTGGGTCAGCCCACTTCATTTCTCTTCTTTTCATAGGCACTGGCTTCACCTTCCACTTTTCCACCATGCTGTGAAATGCCATGAGGTTCTCACCAGATGTGGCCACCTGATCTTGGACTTCCCAGCCTCCAGAACTGTAAACAAAATAAATCTCTTTTCTTTATAAATTACGCAGTCTTGAGTATTCTGTTCTAGAATCAGAAAACCAACTAAGACAGTGCCCTCCACCTTCATTGCAATATTAAGTGAGCCACTCCCAATCTTGTTTCTTGCCTTTATAAAGTTCTAGCTTTAATTGTGAGCTCACCATAGAGACCAGAGTTATGAACAATAGAAAATATCATATCCATGACAACCAGGAAGCCTAAGGCAGTGGCTGATTTCAACCATCTGGTTCTAACCTCCTTCTTTATGTTTCTCTTTTCCTCGTGGGCTTCCCTTACTTATCTAAAGGGCAGACACTGCTACACAGACAGGCAGGAAAATGTCCACAGTGTCTGCTGGAAGAGGTAATCCAAGTATCTGCATGTGGTAGATACCATGTGAACAATTAAGAGACGAAACAACTACTGCTAAAGATATTAGAAAGGCTTCCTGGTTTCCTCATTTGAGCTCAGCCTTCAGGATGGCAAGTGAGTTTTGTTGGAGAAGGTCATACAAGTAAGCATTCTAGGAAGAACATTACCAGTGTGCAAAAGGTGCAGAGAAGGGAGAAAGGAAAACTATGCTATAAAATGATGATGGACTCACAATGGATTTGTTTAGGGGAGTGAAGGAGATAAGAACAAAAAATGGCTTAGCATCACATTGTGGAAATTTTTGAATGGTCAACTGAAGAGTCTAGACTTTTTTCAGAATCTTTTGCTTTTTAGTATAGTACTTGGAATACCTTGTCTCCTTGAATTACATGCTTACCTCTCCTGAATGGCACAGATGATCTTTTTTGTGCCACATCATTTAACACAGCGCCTTGCCTACTGATGGTCCCAAAACAGTTGTTGATTTCTATTGAAAGTGCTGACTAGGTAATGAGAAGTCATTACTACCTAACTATATAAGAGAAGCCAGAACCTACAACAGATCCAACTGCCTTTTCACCATCCCTCCTTTCTGTACTTTTCAGGCTTAAATTTTGTGATTCATGTGTATAATCACTCACTTACATATACCCTCAACTCTCTGGTCCTCACTCACCTGGCTAAATCCCAACCCTGGTTTAACCCAACTCTTACCTGCTGATTAACATTTCAGTGCTTACATGAGAGGAGGCAGAAGACATAGCCCTTGCCTAAACAAATAGGATAGGGCTTGGGCATTAACTCACTCACCACCCACTGGGGTTCAACCTGAGGAGCAGACACACAAATTTCTCTAGTCTTATGGTAAACAGTTATTCATCCATTCAAGCACCTTTACAAAAAACACACAAACAAGCTCCTAGATGTAAAGAGCTACTAAGTCATCATACCTGTGTATACCAGAAAAAGCTGGACAACTTGAAGATAATAAACTCTTCTTGGAACCATCAGAGACTGAGGTCACAGGGCAAACCACTATCCTGAGCTCTGGAGAGACAGATGCATCCACAGAGCTATTGCCCCTGAGATCTACTTACCTGGAATAAAAGCCATTAGAATCAGTAAGCTGGTGGGAACACTTAAATTATTACTCTGGTGAATTGCAGGAGGCTGAATGCAGATTTGTATGAGAGTGAGAAACTCTGGTGAGGGTCTGCAGCCATGAGAGGGGCTCAACACTTACATGGATTGTCACTCCAGAAACCCCACTAGGTTCCCATGGGGATAATCTGAGAAAGAACCCCTTCTAATCAAGATGGGAGAAGAGAAGAGTAGGCATCTTAAAACCTGCCCAGACTTTCATTCCTAGCAAAGGCTTAGTCCCCAGGGAGAAAGAACACATGGCCCGCAGAGAAACAGGATTACAGTGAACTTCTCATCAGAAACCACGCAAGCAAGAACAAAGTGCAGCAAAACCCTTAAAGGGTTAAAAGAAATTATCAATCTAAAATTTTATATCGGGAGAAATTATCCTTCAGAAAAGGAGAAGAAATGAACACTTTCTCAGACAAAAACTGAGGGAATTCATCATCAGCATGGAATGTTAAAGAAAATTATTTAGGTCAGCCGGGCGCGGTGGCTCAAGCCTGTAATCCCAGGACTTTGGGAGGCCGAGACGGGCGGATCACGAGGTCAGGAGATCGAGACCATCCTGGCCAACACAATGAAACCCCGTCTCTACTAAAATACAAAAAACTAGCCGAGCGAGGTGGCGGGCGCCTGTAGTCCCAGCTACTCGGGAGGCTGAGGCAGGAGAATGGCGTGAACCCGGGAGGCGGAGCTTGCAGTGAGCTGAGATCTGGCCACTGCACTCCAGTCCGGGCGACACGCGAGACTCCGCCTAAAAAAAAAAAAAAAAAAAAAAAGTATTTAGGTCAGAAACCTTGATCTATGTAAAGAAAGGAACACCATCAAAGGCTAAACAAAGATAATACACAATTGTTTAAAATTCTTAATTGTTCTAAAGGAAAACTTGAAAATGGTAATTAACAGTATATTGCATGCTTGGACTTCCCAGCCTCCAGAACTGCAAGCTATTAGATAAAAATATCTAATATGGATAAGTGAAATAAATGATAGTAATGTCACCAGGAATGGGAAAAAGAAATTGGGGATGCTGTTTTATGAGGTACCTATACTAGATACGAAGTGGTATAGTATTATTTGAATGTGGGCTTAGGTTATTTTTAAGTGCATACTGTGAAAACTCGAAAACAACCGCTAAAAAGGTTTTAATAGTATAAGTGATACTCCAAGATAAAAGATAAAATGGAATCATACAAAATAATTAAAACAAGAGAATTCAGACAGTGAAAAGAAACAAAAAACAAATGAAAACAAAAATAGTTATGAAGATGGTAGCTTTTCATCCAACTATATCCATAATCACTTTAAATATGATGTAAATACTCCAGTTAAAAGACAGAGATAATCAAGCTGAATTAAATTTAAAAAAGAAAAGAAACAAGACCTAACCATATTATAGAAACCACTTTAGACATAAAGGCCCACGTAGAAAGTGAGGAGATGTACCACTAACATAAGGATAAATATATAGGTCAATGGAATAGAATTGAGAGTCCAGAAATAAACCCTTATATTTATGGTCAATCAGTTTTCAAAAAAAAAGTAAAACAATTCGGTGGGGAAAATTGGGTTTTTAATAAGTGGTACATACTTGGGTAACTGGATATACACATGCTAAAGAATGATTTGGACCCCTACATCAAACCATACACAAAAAATAACTGAAAATGAATCATAGGCCTAACCTCAAGAGCTAAATTATATAAAATTTCTAGAAGAATATATTGGAGAAATCTTTGTGACATCGGGTTAGGCACTGGTTGTCTGGATACACCACAAAATATATACACACACACACACACAGAAAAAATAGGTAAGTTGACTTCATCAAAATTTAAAACTTTTGTGCTTTAAAGGACATCATCAAAAAAGTAAAAAGACAACCCACAGAGTGTGAGAAAATATTTGAAAATCATATATCTGATAAGGGGCTGGTATTCAGAATATATAAATAAATCTTACAACTCAACAACAAAAAGATAAAAACTCAATCAAAAGTGGGCAAAGCATTTGAATAGACATTTCTCCAAAGAAGAAATACAAATGGCCAACAAAGGAAAAGACACTCAACATCATAAGTCACTAGGGCAATACAAATGAAAACTACAGTGATTGTCACTTCACATCCACTAGGAGTACTGAAATTAAAAAGACAGACAATAACAAGTGCTTGTGAGGCCATGGATAAATTAGAATCCTCACACATTGCTGATCCTAATGTAAAATGGTACAGTCACTTTGGAAAACAGTCCTGCAGTTCCTCAAAATGTTAAACATAGAGTTACACCATCCAGCACTCGCACTTTGAAGTATAATGAAAGATAAATAAAAACACATGCCTACACAAAAACTTGTACATGAATATTCATAACAGCATTATTAATATTAGCCAAAAAGTGAAAACATGTCCATGAGCTGGTGAATAAATAAGATGTGGGTATCCATACAATGGAATATTATCCAGCAATAATAAAGAATGAAATGGGCCAGGCACAGTGGCTCACGCCTGTAAAAACAGCACTTTGGGAGGCCGAGGGGGGCAGATTGGTTGAGCCCAGGAGTTTGAGACCAGCCTGGGCAATATGGCGAAAACTTGTCTCTATAAAAATACACAAGCTAACTGGGCATGGTGACGCATGCCTGTGGTCCCAGCTGGAGGATCACCTGAGCCTGGGAAGCAGAGGCTGCAGTGAGCCAAGATCATGCCACTGCACTCCAGGCTAGGCGACAGAACAAGATCCTGTTTCAAAAAAAAAGGGAAGTGCTGAGGCATGCTAACTAAAACCTGCCCAGAATATCATTCGCCTGCGGTGACACCTAGTAGAGATGGGGTTTCACTGTGGTCTCCATCTCCTGACCTCATGATCCGCCCGCCTTGGCCTCCCAAAGTGCTGGGATTACAGGCATGAGCCACCGCACCTGGCCCAAGTTTCTTTTGAAGTCTTATAGTGACTACCGTTGGAGACAATAGATGAGAAATGTTTCCTAATCAGATCTTTAAAAGGCACTAGACTCTTGTGTTTTTTTGTTTTTGTTTTTGTTTTGAGACGGAGTCTCGCTCTGTCGCCCAGGCTGGAGTGCAGTGGCCCGATCTCAGCTCACTGCAAGCTCCGCCTCCCGGGTTTACGCCATTCTCCTGCCTCAGCCTCCCAAGTAGCTGGGACTACAGGCGCCCGCCAACTTGCCCGGCTAGTTTTTTGTATTTTTTAGTAGAGACGGGGTTTCGCCATGTTAGCTAGGTTGGTCTCGATCTCCTGACCTCGCGATCCACCCGTCTCGGCCTCCCAAAGTGCTGGGATTACAGGCTTGAGCCACCGCGCCCGGCCTAGACTCTTAATTAATCTCTTTAGGATTGGGAGAGCCTGGAAGAAAAAGATCTAGCTATGCAAATAGAGATTCTTTACAGATACACATTTTCCCCCACAAAGGACAGCTTTGCAGGGCCATTTCAAGAAACATGTTTTGGGATAAAATATTTTTATTTTCTTTCTTGTCTCATAACGTTATGCCAGAGTCAGTTTGGAAAGTAAGTCACGATATATAGGGTTAAATAAAACCCATCTGATGAAAATTTGTGGTTTGTAGGGCATGACTCCCCAGACCCCTTAGATAGAAATTTGGGCAAGATAAAAAATCAAAGCTTAGTCCTCACCAGTCACAAAAGACTACACAGTGGATGATTTGATTTATATTAAATGTCTACAATAGGCAAATCCACAGAGACAGAGGCAGGTTAGCGGTTGCCTGGGGATGGGGTGGAGCAAGGGACAGCATGAATAAGGAATGGCTGTTCATGTGCAAGGGGTTTCTTCCTAGGGTGGTGAAGTGTTCTCAAACTAAATGTGGTGATAGCTTCACAACTCTATGAATATCCTAAAGCCACTGAGATAGACACTGTAAAGGGGCAAATCTTATAGTGTGAAATATACCTCAGTAAAACTATGTTTAAAAGTGAGGGGTAACTATATTAATAAAACCATGGGTGTCCAATCTTCTGGCTTCCCTGGGCCACATTGGAAGAAGAATTGCCTTGAGCCACACATAAAATACACTAACACTAACAATAACTGATGAACTAAAAGAAAACTACACACACAAAAAAGTTTCATAATGTTTTAAGAATGTTTATGAATTTGTGTTGAGCCTCATTCAAAGCCATCCTGGGCTGGTCTCAAACTCCTGAGCTCAAGCAATCCTCTAGCCTCGTCCTCCCAAGGTGCTGGGATGACAGGTGTGAGCCACTGCGTCTGGCCACCTGGACTTCTATGGAGTGCAGGAGTCCATGGTAATGACCTGAACTTAGCATTTCATCAGACTTGGTGATGAAGCCAGGAGACAGGGCGAGCCCTGGGCCCTCAGAGACAGCTCCCCATGGTGAGGGCAGAGCAGGAATATACTCAGCAGGAGGGTGCATGCTGCAGGGAGCAGTGACTCCTGTCACTGTGAGGCTATGCTGGGAAAGCCTCCGCAAATCAGCTCCATGGGCACCACACACCCTGGGGGAGAGATCCGTGTTGTAAAACCAAAGGGTTGTATACCCAAGGCCCAAATCTCACAGTGCTCCAGGAAGGCTAGCTAGTACAACCAAAATAATGGAATCAGTAGAGGCCCAGGTGGCTCTGATGGGAGACCAATTTTAGTGACAAAAAAAATAACATTAAAAAAATATTTATAGATGTAGTGCATTTTTGTTACGTGGATAAGTTGCATAGCGATGAAGCCTGGACTTCTAGTGTAACCATCACCCAAATAATGTAAATGGTACCCAATATGTACTTTTTCATCCCTCATCCCCCTTCCACCCTCACACCTTGTGGAGTCTCCAATGTCTATTATTCCACTCTGTATGTCCATGTGTGCACATTGTTTAGCTCCCACTTATAAGTGAGAATGTGGTATCTGACTCTCTGTTTCTGAGTTATTTTAGGTAGGATCATGGCCTCCAGTTCCATCCATATTGGTGCAAAAGACATTATTTCATTCTTTTTTATGGCTGAGTAGTATTCCACAGTGTATGTATGCCACATTTTCTTTGCCCAATGATCTGCTGATGGACACTTAGGTTAATTCCATGACTTTGTTGTTGTAAATAATGTTGCAATAAACATACGACTGCAGATATCTTTGTAACATAATGATTTATTTTCCTTTGGGTAGATACCCAGTAGTGGGAGTGCTAGGTCAAATGGTAGCTCTAGTTTTAGTTCTTTGGGAAATCTCCATACTGTTTTCCATGGAGACTGTACCAATTTACATTCCCACCAATAGCGTATGTGTTCCCTTTTCTCTGCATCCTCACCAACACTTGTTGCTTTTTGACTTTTTAATAATACATTGACCTAGGAAAAGAATTTATGACAAAGACCTCAAAAGCAATGCAACAGACAGGGTGCAGAGGCTCATGCCTGTAATCCCAGCACTTTGGGAGGCAGAGGTGGGTGGATCACTTGAGGCCAGGAGTTCAAGACCAGCCTGGTCAACGTGGTGAAATCTCATCTCTACTAAAAATACAAAAATTAGCCGGGCATGGTGGCACGCATCTGTAGTCCTGGCTACTTGAGAGGCTGAGGCATTGAGGTGAAATTTTTCCTTTGACCCCCTTCATGGGCAGGAACTGGAGTGGCTCATCTCACTAACCCTGCAGTCCATGGATGGCTGTGTTAACAACTCAGTGAAGGGTCAGGGTGACAGCCTCCTGCACTTGCCCTTTTTGACAACCAAGTTCTTGTTTGGTGTCCAGGAAGAATCAGGTCATATGAACTATTTGACTGGTAGTATGTGAAGGATTTTATTGGGCAGTAAAAGTGGCTGTCAGCGGGATGGGGAATTGGAAGGGGGATGGTACAGGAAGGTGATCTTTCCCTGAAGCCACACTGTCTGAAGTTAGCTGTGTCTATCCATAGTCACCAACGCTCAGCCGCGTGTATCCCTGATACCCAGCAGCTTGCATCGCCGACCACTTGCATCAGCCACTTATGTTGTTCTTTCAGCTGAAGTCTTTATGGGCACAGCATAGGGGTGTGGCAGGCCAAAAAGGCAATCATTGGGCAGAAAAATGGGGTCAGCTGTTTTCATTCAGGGCTGAGGTTCCAGGCTTGAGGGTGGAGTTTAGCTGGGAACCCAGACCTGCAGGGTCAGCTGCTTTCACTCAGGGCCAAGGTTCCAGGCTTGAGCGTGGGGTTTAGCTGGGAACCCAGCCATTCTGTATCAGTAGGAGAATCGCTTGAACCTAGGAGGTGGAGGCTGCAGTAAGCCGAGATGAAGCCACTGCACTCCAGGCTGGGCAACAGAACAAGACTCTTTCTCAAAAAAGAGCTCCTCCTGGAGGGAGGAGCTGCGGTGCTGGAACTCTGGAAACAACTCTTTCCATGTGTATTAGCATCTGTGTATCAGGGCTGGTCCCAGCAGATCTGTCCTGTGACTCTCTTTCCCCTGTGGCCTCCCCTCCCTAGGAGGCAGATGGGGTTCCCAGCCAGCTCCTGGGCCCTCGTGTTCGCCTGTGCTGCCACGCTATCCTAACTGGTCAGGCCCATGGTTTGAGCTCAAGCAGCCACATGCTCCCAGGGTTCTTGGATGTCACTAAAACCCCTCACTTCTTTTACATCATTCAATTGGGCTGCATTCACAGACTGTTTCCCAATTTCTCCTCTAAACAGATATGAGTTTCTTTTTTTTTTTTTTTTTTTTTTTTTTTTTGAGACGGAGTCTTGCTCTGCCGCCCAGGCTGGAGTGCTGTGGCCGGCTCTCAGCTCACTGCAAGCTCCGCCTCCCGGGTTCACGCCATTCTCCTGTCTCAGCCTCCCGAGTAGCTGGGACTACAGGCGCCCGCCACGTCGCCCGGCTAGTTTTTTTGTATTTTTTAGTAGAGACGGGGTTTCAGCGTATTAGCCAGGATGGTCTCGATCTCCTGACCTCGTGATCCACCCGTCTTGGCCTCCCAAAGTGCTGGGATTACAGGCTTGAGCCACCGTGCCCGGCCATGAGTTTCTTATAATTCCATTTCCAGGATGAGAGAGGCTCCCCCTTGGGCACTGACATGAAGGATCAACTTGCAAAGTTCTCCCAGATAAAGAGAAAAATGATAAAGTGATGAAAAAATGAGAGAGAAGATGACAGATATAAAAGTATAGAGACCAGAGATCAAAACCCAAGAACAGAGGGTGTTCCTGAGTAAGAAGCAAGAACCATTAGACTAGAACAAATAATCAACGGCATAATTAAGAAAAACCGAAACTGCCATTGCAAAATTATAACTGAAACAGTGACAGAGATCTGAGCTAACCCACTCCATTTTGCTTCTAACCTCCCAGCTGTCCTTGTTCATTCCTGGGTGTAGGCTGAGCTAACTTTCGGAGGAATTTAGTTTATAGTTTATTGTTTGAAACAAAGATAACAGCCCTTTGAAAACAAACCCCCTTCTTGCCTGGGGACTAGACTGCCACGTATTGCAGGACTAACAAATTAGTCAAAAAAGTAGAAATTATGGTTTAAGAGTCGTGCAGCTGAAGACAGATTCTGACCCTCCCCAAATTGCTCCTGGGGATGATATCACTGTTGTAAAACCTAAGATCGGTGCTTAGGATATTTTGCAGTTCCTGCACTTGGTGAATCAGCTGGCCCCACCCAGATTGATAACTGGCTCATCTGATCTTGTGGTAGGAACTGACTCAGTGCAAGAAGACATCTTCGACTTCCTATGATTTTATCTCTGACCCAACCAATGAGCACTCCTAACTCATTGCCCCCCACCACCAAATTATCCTTAAAAACTCTGACCCCGGAATACTTGAGGAGACTGATTTGAGAAATAATAAAACTCGGGTCTCCCACACAGCCAGTTTTGCGTGAATTACTCTTTCCCTATTGCAATTCCCCTATCTTGATGAATCATCTCTGTCTAGGCAGTGAGCAAGGTGAACCCTGCTGGGCAGTTACAAAACTGTCTCAAGAATGAAAAGATTAAATCTGAATGTTTAAATTCAAAGAACTCTTTACATTGCAGAAAACGTCTGTGAAAAAAAGAGCTCCTTACCCAGGACATCCTGGCAGAACTCTACTTACTTTATTAAAAAGAAAATTAACTTTTCCATAATGAAAAGAATAAAGAATATACAAATATATTCTAAGAAAATACAGATTAGCACCTTCCGCCTGGGGCCCGGAAGGGTGATGTGGCTGCGGTATCGCCGGCCTCGCTATGTCTGCCATTTTCAACTTTCAGAGTCTATTGACTGTAATCTTGCTGCTTATATGTACTTGTGCTTATATTCGATCCTTGGCACCCAGCCTCCTGGACAGAAATAAAACTGGATTGTTGGGTATATTTTGGAAGTGTGCCAGAATTGGTGAACGCAAGAGTCCTTATGTTGCAGTATGCTGTATAGTAATGGCTTCAGCATCCCTCTTCATACAGTAGCTGGGGAAAATGCAGAATTTAATTTGCCATCAGATTTCATTGGTGAACAAGGCAAACTAATACCAATGCAAGAAATAAATAAGGACAAAGAAAAATAGGTAAAACAACTTCATAATAATCACTGACATAATCGAATGAGCAAATAAAAAAATTAATACAGATGATATTTATGTTATTCACGCGACACATGTTCCGTATAAATAATAAGATGTAAACCATTTAATAGTCTGTAACAATCAACTCAGTATTGTCCCATAAATAATTAATTCTGCAATGTTTATTCCTCGTTGGTATCAGATACCAGATTTTAAGTGAGGTATCTCTTAAGGCACATAGTAGAAAACGAATTGGTTAATTACTCAAGTTCTTTTCACTGTGATTTGGAAATGATATTGTATCTTTATAGACGAGACACTTTCTTTGGACCTAAAGGCTTTTTTATTAAATGGCTCAAGTTTTGTGTTGATAAAGGAAAAAGAAAAAAGAAAATACAGATTAGCAAAAGGAAGGAATAAAATCATCCATTGCACTACCACCCAGAAAATGCTCTGTTAATGTTTTGGTACATTTCTTTTAGTCCTATTAATATACACATTATTTTTTACATAATTGCAATTTACACAATATACAAAAATTTAAATTTTCTATCATTTAAAAAAACTTGTAAAATTATGAAATTAATACATGCTAATGAAGAAAAGGTTTAAAATTGGAGGGAAAATATGAAGAAAAAAGTTAGCCAGAATCCACTTACCCAGAATTAACCATAGTTAATAGTGAGGTGCATTTCTTCATAGCCTTTCTATCTACACTTTTGTACATAATCTAATCTAATTCTTTTTTTTTTTTTTTGAGACAGTGTTTCACTCTTGTTGTGTAGGCTGGAGTGCAGTGGCACAATCTCAGCTCACTGCAACCTCTGCCTCCCTGGTTCAAGCAGTTCTCCTGCCTTAGCCTGCCCAGTAGCTGGGATTACAGGTGTGTGCCAACACGCCCAGCTAATTTTTGTATTTTTAGTAGAGACAGGGTTTTACCATGTTGGCCAGGCTGGTCTCAAACTCCTGACCTCAGATGATCCACTGCCTCGGCCTCCCAAAGTGATGGGATTACAGGCGTGAGCCACTGCGCCCAGCTAATCTGATCTAATTCTTAAACATTGTTAACATGGAACATTTCAGAGACTCCAGACAGTAAATGATATGAAGGCTTATGGAGGGGATAAAAGGTTAGCCACAAGGGGATTTAATAGTCTTTCATATTAAATAAAGCCTAAATACTCAGATAATTCAAAATTAGTTTCAAACATGCAAAAACCCATACAAAGTATGTAGTAACTCTTCTATTAATCCCTGAGGTTTAAATGGCTTAGCCACGCTAAGCAGCACTGGAATGTGACAGCACACACTTGTTTAAGTTCCGTGAAGTAGTGAAGCTTTCGTGACAAGCCTGTTTTCTGGTTCTAGGAGAGCCATACAAGTAGGAAAGCAGGAAGCAGAAGAGCCAGGCCTCATTACTACCACAGACCCCACATCATCCCATTAGAATTTGGACTTTGGGGTCCAAGCTGAATAAGTTCTTTTGTACTGCAACAGTTTCATGGGAGAAGAGAGGCAAGAGCTGTACTCAAAGGGAAATGCATCACCTTAAATGCTCTCATTGTGACATGAGAAGAAATGGAAAAATTAACCCAGCACTCAACACAATATCATAAAGAAGACTGAAAGAAGAATGTAATAAAAATAGCAACTAATGATGGAGAAAATGAAAAATCTGTAAATTGATCAATCCACCCAAGAGTCGGTTTCTGGACTGTGGGTCAATTCACCAGAAAACTATTTGCTGACAGTCAAAATGCTCCCTCTGCCTTTGCACACTAGGGCCATCTTCTCATTGTGTCCTCACATGGCCTTTCCTGGGTGCACACATGTGGAAAAAGAGTTCTCTGTCTTCCTGCTCTTTTTTTTTTTTTTTTTTGAGATGGAGTTTTCCTCTTGTCGCCCAGGCTGGAGTGCAGTGGCACCATCTCAGCTCACTGCGACCTCCACTTCCTGGGTTCAAGCAATTCTCCAGCCTCTGCCTCCCAAGTAGCTGGGATTACAGGCACCTGCCACCACACCCAGCTAATTTTTGTACTTTTAGTAGAGACGGGCTTTCGCCCTGTTGGCCAGGCTGATCTTGGATTCCTGACCTCGTGATCCACCCACCTCAGCCTCCCAAAGTGCTATGATTACAGGCGTGAGCCACCACACCCGGCCTGTCTTCCTCTTCTTATAAGGGCACTAATCCCATCAGGGATTTTAGTTACTTCCCAAAGTCCCCACCTCCAAATACCATCATATTGGGAGTTAGGGCTTCAACATATGAAGGGGCGGCGATCGGGGGCAGTGGAGGGAGAACACAAACATTCGGTCCATAGAAGATACAATTCTAAAAGACTGAATTTATCATTTGATGAATTGACTGGGCCTGCATGGGTGCATTTTTAAAATAAGCTAGGAAGGGGGAAAGCCTTCTTAAGCATGAACATGAAATCTGGAAGCCACAAAGGGCATGATAAATGAATGTGACTAACAATTTTAAATGTATTAATTTTCTTTTTCTTTGAGACAGTCTCGCTCTGTCACCCAGGCTGGAGTGTAGTGGCACAATCTCAGCTCACTGCAACCTCTCCCTCTGGGGTTCAAGCGATTATCCCACCTCAGCCTCCTGAGTAGCTGGTACTATGGGTGCGTACCACCACACCTGGTTAATTTTTTTTCATTTGTAATAGAGAGGGGTTTTGCCATGTTGCCCAGGCTAGTCTGAAACTCCTGACCTCAAGTGATCTGCCCTCCTCGGCTTCCCAAAGTGCTGGGATTTACAGGCATAAGCACCTGGCCACAATTTTAAATTTCTACATTGTAAAGGTATGTTTGTGCTTGTGTGTGTGTGTGTCTTAAACGAAATCAAAATAAAATATCTCTAATACATGAAAAAGACCAAAATTAATTTCCCACTTATCAAAAAATTTGCATAAATCGGTAATGAGAAAAACCACCTTATTAAAAAATTAGAGAAGTATGTGAACAGACTTATTACAGGGCAAAAAATACAAATGACTAATACACCTGAAAAGATGTCCAACCATCCAATAATGTAAATTTGAATCACTAAATATAACTTTTTAATGTATCCAAGTACCAAAATGTAAAAGATTGATAATAAGTTAGGTTGGCAACAGCGTGGAGAACACATGTGTTCCAATACCAGGAATGCAAATGGGTGTCCTTTTTTGTTGGGAAATCTGTCAATATCTGTGAAAATTTTAAGTGTGCCCACTTATGGAATGTGTCTTACAGAAATCACTTGCACAAGGAGGCAAAGATAACGTACAAATATAATGTATATAGAAGCATAAATTCTTGGTGTTGGAAAGGAACCTGTGGGGTACCCAGTCCAAGCTTTAAGGTCCACTCCAGTGCCAGGATGCCCTGGGCTACATCCCTGACACTCTCTGCCTGGGTGTCCCTTAGATCTCCCTGGTCGGTGACTATATAATCTAGTAACATATAGGCCTTTCAAACCAAGAGCAGAATATCTTCAGGAACTTGTGTGAGCATCAGACACCTACTCTCCTCCGAGTGCCCAATGGTCCTTCACTGGGAACGCTTAAGGCAGCGTTTCTCAAACTTCAATGTATAAACGAATTATCTGAGGATCTTGCCAAAATGCAAATACTGATTTTGTCTGGGATGGGCCTGAGATTCTGCCTTTCTAACCAGCTCCCAGGTGATGCGGATGCTGCTGGTCCAGGGACCACAGTCTGAGTAGCAAGGTCATAAGACGTACTCTATTTTCTACCTTTGGTCTTCTTGTTTTCAGACCTGGCTTTTCCATCAAGTGTGTAGGCATCAGTCCCGTGACGCTCATGTCCTACAGATAGGCCCCATGACTTGGTCATGCCCTTAGCATTGACCTTGTACACTCATACTCCACTCCACTGTTTTCACCATCTGTTCTGTAGAGCAGGCTAGTAGGTGATGGCTGTGGCTACTGCAGACTCCTAACTCAGACACCAGACCGTATGTCCTTCCTGCTCGAGGTCATCCCAGCTGCTCCTCAACATGCCAGGCAGACTCCATCTCTGGCACCAGCACCTGTTGCTCCCTGTGCCCAGAATTCCACTCTCCCAGACATCCATGGGGCTTACCTCTCATTTCCTTCTAGCATCTACTCAAATAGGAGAAAGCAGGGCTAGAGATGCAAATCTGGACATCACCAGCAAACAGATATTGCTTAAAACCATGAGATCAGATGAGATCACTTGGAGAGTATAGACAGAGGCAAATGGGAGCCTTGGCCAAAGTCCTGGGGCAGTGACCATGTATAGGATGAGGAGGAGGAGGAGGGAGAAGGGGAGGCAACAACAAGAGCAGTGCCAGTGGGAGACAAGGGAACCAGGAATGGGGCGCTCAAGAAGCCAAGAGAAGAGCATGGCTGGAGAAGGATGGTGTGATCAGCACTCCTGTGTAAAAGCAGCAGCTTGAACACTCATGAAAGTACCGTGGGCTGTGAGCACAGGGAGAATGGGGGAGGAGATGCAGCAAGGGCAATTTGGAGAGGTCACTAAGGTCACTGATCCCTGGAGTTGAACGCTGGGCTGGCAGTGGGGAAGCCAAAGGTCTGCCCTATTTTTACCATTGAATCCCCAAAAGGCTGATTAATTGGTGACACCTGGTCCCTCTGGACATGAAGATGGAGGAAAAGGCTGAAGTAAGGAGAAATGGAAAAAAAACTGTTTAAGAAATTGTCGGATCCCCAGATCTCCCCAACTCCGTTTAGCCAGATCGCTGACTTTCTGCCCTCCCCTGCAGAAAGACAGAGATTCATTTCAAGAGGGTGAATACAGGATCTAGTTAGGAGATACTGAAGTCAGTGGAAAGCAGGGTGTCACACTGAGAACAGGAGAACCACATGAGTGTGGGCATTGTGGATGCTGGGGCAGCCCTATCCCCTCCCCCGGCCTCATTCTTCACGCGGTTCCCAGAACGCTAGCCACCATCCCAACAGGAAGCGGAGAGGTTTCCAGTGAAAAGGGCCCAGACGTTTGAAACTGCCAAGCCCCACCTGTGCACTCGGAGCATCCAATCAGCTGTGAAAGGCTCACCCTTCCGCGTGAGCAGATTGCCAGACGGCTGAGGAAAAAACATACATGAAAGATAAATCCCAAACAGACACAAAATAATCAACTGAAAGACACTGAAACGATACAAGGAGACGAAAATTTCAAAAAAAAAAAAAATCATGAACACTTTTGAGCGAAGAAATACTATCCAGGAAATGAGATGATGGAGCAATGCCTACTGAACTCTGAGTTACATTGTATGACACTTAGTTAATGTCTACCAGAGAATTGGGTTTTGGTGGGAAGAAATCCCCACACATGTTGGTGACCAGAGGTGAAGTATTGTGTAGTGAGTGTGAGTAGAAAATTTGTTTAAAGTTTGGGTGCTTTTTTAAAAATATCTCTTACAACTGTATTTAGAAGGTAGAAGAAAACAAATCCAGGAAGACTGTATAGCAGATGTGATATTTGAATGTGGAGCTGGAAGTATACCAAGGATTTCACCCAGGTGGACAAAGATAAGGGGAATATTCAAAGCAGAGACGACAATTTATACAAAAAAAAGATGAAAGGGGCCAGACGTGGTGGCTCACACCTATAATCCCAGCACTTTGGGAGGCCGAGGTGGGCAGATAACCTGAGGTCAGGAGTTTGAGACCAGCCTGGCCAATGTGGCGCAACCCCATCTCTACTAAAAATACAAAAATTATCCAGGTGTGGTGGCGGGCGCCTGTAACCCTAGCTACTCCTCAGGAGGCTGAGGCATGAGAATTGTTTGAACCCGGGAGGTGAAGGTTGTAGTTAGCTGACATTGCGCCACGGCCACTCCATCCTGGGCCACAGAGCGAGACTCTGTCTCAAAAAAAAGATGAAAGGGTAAGTGTGGTATGAGATAGCACATCAACCCAAAATTCACTGGCATTCAACACCAAACAATTGATTTTCCCTCCTGCATCCTCAGGTTGCCTGGGATTGGGCCAATATAAACTGAGTTTGGCAGGCTTGGATCTCAACTGCAGACTGGATCCAGGAGTGTTTCATCCTTTTTGGACCAATAGCTATCTAAGGCAGGCTCTTTTCATGATGGAGGCAGAAGAACAAGAAGCACATTTCAAGCCTCTGGACACACTGCATCCACTAACATGCCATTGGCCAGCATAATTTATATAGACAGGCTCAACACTAATGGGTTGGAAAAGTATATTCCTCACTCACAAAAGCTTAGACTTCATTCCTGAACAGTAAACTCTAGCCAGGTGGGGTGGTGAGCACCTGTAGTTACAGCTACTCAGGAGGCTGAGGCAGAAGGATTGCTGAACCCCAGGAGTTTGAGACCAGCTGGGCAATACAGTGAGACTACATCTCAATAAATAAATAAATATATATATATATATATAAATAATATACATATATATATAAATAATAAAAGCCAACTCTTTAAAGTGTGTTTGGGGAATAACATGAACATATGCAACTTCTGTTTTTCAGTTACTTTCGTGTGCATTTCCCTTGTTTCCTTCCTTCCTCTTTCTTTCTTCCTTCCTTCCTCCTTCTTCCCTCCTCCTTCCTTCCTCTCTCTTGCTCTCCCTCTTTCTCTCTCTCCTTCCTCTTTCTCTCTTTTTTGATATGGAGTCTTACTCTGATTGCCCAGGCTGGTAGTACAGTGGTGTGATCTTGGCTCACTGCAACCTTCGCCTCTCAGGTTCCAAGCAATTCTCCCACTCAGCTCTCACCCAGTTAGCTGGTATTACAGGCAGTCACCACCCATGCCCAGCTAATTTTTGTATTTTTAGGTAAAGACATTTTCACCACGTTGGCCAGGCTGGTCTCGATTCCTCAAAGTGCTGGGAATTACAAGCATGAGCCTCCACTCGTCTGGCCCCCTTGTTTCTTTCTATGAGATGAGGCATGTGCAGCTACAAAAGGCAACACAGGAGAGGCTCAGGAAAAAACCAAGTCTCTTGGACTCACAGGTCCTAGAGAAGGAGGCATGGCAAGCCAATGAAGTATCACTATTTGGAGAGACACCAGAGTGTCAGAGGCAAAAGACAGGAGGAGAAAAGCAGAGGGTAGAGCCTTCATGGCGCTTCAGTGGGAAAGCAGAACAGGGCAGGTAAACAGCTTAGGGTGGTTCATTTGCATTAATTTTGTTGATCTTGGCCTTAGTAGTGATCTCTAGTTGCCCAGTACCGGCCTGGGAATGATTATGCAGAGGAATTTGCCTTCCTGGGCTGTATGAGCCAGATAGGGGAGTCTGGTTTAGGACTGGTTTGTTTTCATATCAGAGGCACGTTCCTGGCGGGGTCCTTTGCTATCTCTAAAATTGGCTGGCCCAGGGAGAGCAGTCTCTCTCCCAGCTAAAAAGGTTTTTCAAGATCAAAAATATACCAGACAACTTAAAAATGCATAACAGACATCCTTTTAGAAACAAGAGTGAAAGTTATTTGACCAACATCAGCCATTGTGTGGCTAAATGGAACACTTAAAATGTGACAGGTGTGATTAAGGAATTAATTTTAGTTTTATTTAAATTTTTTAATGTAAATTAAAGAGCACATATGGGCTTATAGCTTATGGAACATGCAACTGTGAACACTATAGTTAAAACCACATTTTGATCTCAGGATTCCTTTTATTTATCAGTTCTGCAAACTGTAGTTTTCTTCCATTTATATATTTTGTTCTATTGTGAATTTTAGGATTTATTTTGATGATGTACTTCTCCTCTGTAAAAGTTTAGAAGTGGCCAGGCGGTCATGTGGGCCAAATGTAACTCAATTCCTGGACAAAAACTACTTCCCCGAACCCCCCAAGCTTCTTGCCAATGTGTGCCCTTGGGACAAGAAAAGCTAAGGAAGCGTGACAAATTAAGATAAATCTGGCAATATCATTAGAAAAATACCCAACCGTGTATCCCTTCTTCTGACGATCAACATCAGATGTCACACAAAATGTTATTTTCCTATGAGTAATCTTGCATTAATTGTTATGTGTAATTTCCACTTACAAATTCCACAACATATTAAGCAATACCTCTCTACTGGGAAGGGAATATAACAATTCAACAAATAAACATAAAAGCAGATGATATACATAAGAATGCCGCTATACAATTTTTGAGCACTAAAATCTTAGAAAGTTGAAAAATACAATGAAAATATGCCATTCTTATTCTTTCTCATTTCTTTTGTCTGTTCTTTTTTTTTTTTTTTTTTTTTTTTTTGAGACGGAGTCTTGCTCTGTCACCCCAGGCGGAGTGCAGTGGCCGGATCTCAGCCCACTGCAAGCTCCGCGTCCCGGTTTACGCCATTCTCTGCCTCATGGCCTCCCGTGTAGCTGGACACAGGCGCCCACCACCTCGCCCGGCCTAGTTTTTTTTTTGCATTTTTTTGAGTAGAGACGGGGTTTTCCACCGTGTTAGCCAGGATGTCTCGATCTCCTGACTCGTGATCCGCCATCTCGGCCTCCCAAAGTGCGTGGGATTACAGGCTTGAGCCACCGCGCCGGCTTGTCTGTTCTTTAGAGAAAAAAGATGGAGAGAGAAAGCAAGAAAATTGTTCAACAGAATTATTGCAACTGACATAGTTTCTTATAAACAAAGAATGCATTGAAAGAGAAAACCTTGCCTCAGCAAAGTATATTACACAATAAGAAAGAAGAATTTCAAAGATCATAAAGATAATTTCTCACAGATGTCTGATCAGAAAAAAATTCTCAACTTTCTAAACTTTTCTATCATAATTTCACATATTTCTCTGGTTCATGTATAAAGGGAAAATAACTTGAGAATATTCCAAGATGAATACATCAGCATTCACATAGGTAACCAGAAACATGGGGTGTTAAATCAATCACGGGAGCAGCTGGGTTCCTTATCCAGATAAGACAGTGAAAAAAGACCAAGAAGCCAATAGCCAGTGACTTTAAAAATTGTTCAAATACACTTCCTCCTCACTTTGTCTCTTGAGGTTCTTTGTTAAAGCCAGGGTTTCACAATTAACTTTACAGCAATCTAAAAGCTTTAATCATTCACTAAAACAAGTGCCATTTTCACTCATCAAATTGGCAATAATTAGGAAAAAAGTGATAATATCATGCTGGGGGATTCAGAGCACGCTTTTGTGGGAATCTAAATTGGTACAACCACTTTGGCTGCATGCCTCAAAAGCTTAAAAACATGCCCATTTTTTCTGCACCTTCTACTCCTGACAACTTATTTAACTACAGGGATGTTCTTCCCAGCTATGTGATACACGGCCATTAAATGGCTGAATACTATGCAACCATTAAAGTATTATTACAGAATATATCGTGATATGCGGTGGAGGCAGAGTCTAGCTCAAAAATTATGATTGTATTTGGGTAACGAAAAATTGTATGTACACATAAAAGTAATATGAAGGGGATAGACTTATGAATATTTTATAAATATTTTAGATATTTTCTTCATTTTCTTTTATTCTTGTTTTCTTTAGTCTTATCTATATTTGCTAATATGTCTATTTGATATGTATTGCTTTCACAAGAAAAAATAACTTCAATGATCATATAAAAGGAGGAGAGAGGTTGCAGCAAGTGTTTTAAATACTGCGACATGAGGCTGTGAAAGCTCTCAGAATCAAAATAAAGTCACCTATGTTAAAAATCCCAACAAACAGAGCCAGATGAGGCCTTGAAGAGAGGGTTGTCAGGTACAAAAACTATCACAAAAGACTGCAAAAATTACAACCTTGCACAAAGTCCATCTCAACCTTACACAAAAAGATACCTCTACAAGGACATCTGAACAGCAACTGCCTGTCCAACCTCAGACTGGTGCAACCCTTGTTATTGAACCTTGTAGTCAAGGATAATGATCCCAAAGCAGTTACGTAACCCTCCTTATTTTTCCTCTAAAAACCCTTGTCTTCCTTTACCTCCCTGAATAGGCACATAGCGTACATGCATTTCCATCGCAATGCCTATTCCCAAATAAATATCATTTTCTTTTCAAAATGTTTGTTATTTAGGTTGACGAGGCCTGGCTGCCCACTCTGTGGTGGTTGCCATCTGTTGCTTTATTATAACAAACTGCATTTAACTCAAGCCAGGCTGAGTGGCTTTCTTTATCTTGCCATCGATGCTCCCTAATACTCTAACCCAAATTTTGTATCATCTGGAATCTGGAGATAGTTTTTAGCCAAAGAAGAAACCCACGTGTTGATTTGTAACATTTCAGCACCACCACCTGCATCACCAAAGAATTTAAGACTTGTGGAAATAAATTCAAATCCTCAACATCTGGAATGGTTGAGACGCACGTATAAAGAACAGACATTTATTTCTCACAGTCCTGGAGGTTGGGAAGTCCAAAATCCAGATGCTAGCATGTTTGCTGTCTGGTGAGGGCTGCTCTTTGCTTCCAAGATGGCACCTTGACGCTGCATCCTCTAGAGGGGAGAAACTGTGTGTCCTTACACGTTAGGAGACAGAAGGGCAAGAGGGCTAAACGCTGCTGTGTGAAGCCTCTTTTAAAAGGGCCTGAATCCCATTCACAAGGAAAGAATCCTTGTGACTGAATCACCTCTTAAGGCCTCCACTTCCTAATTCTATGCCATGGGCCATTAAGTTTCAATACCTGGGCCGGGCGCAGTGGCTCAAGCCTGTAATCCCAACACTTTGGGAGGCCAAGGCAGGCAGATCACCTGAGGTCAGGAGTTCAAGACCAGCCTGGCCAACATGGCAAAACACTGTCTCTACAAAAAAATACAAAAATTAGCTGGGTGTGCTGGCACATGCCTATAATCCCAGCTACCTGGGAGGCCGAGGCAGGAGAGTCACTTAAACCTAGGAGGCAGAGGCTGCAGTGAGCCAAGATCATGCCACTGCATTCCAGCCTGGGGAACAGAGCAAAACTCTTTATTAAAAAAGAAAGAAAGAAAGAAAGAAAAAAGTTTTGATGCCTGGATTTTGGAGGGGACACATTCAAACCGTAGCACCACTTTATATTATTTGTATATTAGGGTTAATACCTTGTCATCTCTGACAAACCATTTCTAAGAAGGTAGAGGTTTGTGTGTGAGGCTTGAGCCATTATCCTGCACAAATTGTTACTTCCTTAAGATATGATCCAACAGACCTGGAGACCTGAATGCATTTAACACAAATGAAAGTTTCTGCCTCCTCCCTCAGCCTATTTGAGCTTCTATTTCCTTCTGGCCCAGTGCTCCTTCTACCCTTTCAGTCTCAAGATGCTTCTCCCTGGCAGAAAAATCAAAAGCAAAATATGAAAAAGTATAAGCCGGAATTTTCAGAGTAACTGTCCAGAGTGCTTCAAATGGCAGCATTTCCAATCCTGGTTTGTCTCATTTGCTTTATTCAATAAAAGAACAAGAACAAGAACAAAAGAATACTACTCTGTATGAGCTTTGACATCACCTCTGACCATTTTTACTTTCATGTTGTTAATTTTGCCATTTGACTGTTTCCATTATATGCTATTAACTTCTGTTCAGATGTCACTCATTTAAAAATCTGGAGGCATTTTCCATTGTTGTCCCAGTCAGGCAATTATAACTTAACCTAAAGCCAACCCTGCTCTCAGGTCAGCCTTGGCATAAAATCCCATTCAAAGAAATAACAATCCATCAGAAAAATGAAAACCATTAAAATCTTTGTGTGTCTCTCAAGAAAATACCACAGAATGAGTAAGCAAAGCTGAAAACAAGATAGAGAATAGAAGTTGATACAGAGTTAGAATTTTCCCTCCAAACACTCCAAACACACGTCAATAGTAAGTGTTTTGAACACCAAGGGTTTGGAGGGAAAGAACGGCATGGTCAGGACCGCAGGCCTGGAAGCTGACCCTGGCTGGCAACACTCAAAGTAACAAGACAAAGATCTAGCTGAGGGAGGAGGCTCAGAGGGCCTCAGGATGCTGCCATCCTAATGAAGAACAATCACACGGACGGTGAAGGCAGTGTTCTAAGAGGATGCACTGCCCTCCTCATAGAACACTGTGTGAGGAATCCCAGCCACCCAAGGTCAGGAGTCACATGAAAGCTGCTTGAAGATGTTCCTTGCAAACCTAGCATCTGAGAATATGGACCCACAAAATACATTCATTAAGGAGAGGCCCATTTTACATAATGTGCATTTACAAAGCTAATACACTTTTGACATATTTTCACACTTTTATTTCAAAAACATCTTGAATTACATGCAAACTATCAGGAACTCATCACCAACAAGGTCCATTCATGATGTAGTGGGAAAAAACCACCGTGTAATGATAGCATAAGCAAATCGAGTTTTAATGAGAGGAAATAGGGGAAGACAGCTGAAGAGAAAACATGCTTCCTTTACAATGCTTCTTTATTTTATTGTCCCCACTCCCAACCCACCCCCAAGGCCAAGTAAAGAGCTGGGAGTAAAAAGTTAGAGCACTGAAGATAGATTTGGGAGACATCTGGGTTCCTCACCTGCTAATGCAGGATCTAGTTTCTCACAAAGCAGCATCTGCCTGTCCAAGGACTGTGGAAATACAGGTGTATGTTCCTGCATGTGTATCCATGAAAAACAAGTCCCTTTCTCCCGCTCGAGGCCTCTGGAGCCAGGCCCTCCTTCATAGGCCACCACAGTTACCACCGTGGAGGTTCTGGAAGCCTCAGGATGCCCCAGGGACTTCCCACCCCCAAGCCAGGTAATGCCCCAAGCAGAAGTGATAAAACCCTTTTTTCGCTCCTTTGCTTCCCGAGAAATCCGGCAGCTTCTAAGGTTCATGTGCTACAACTCTTTCTATTTTCAATATCCACACACATGCAGGTGCGGTAATGGATCAACTACCGTGAGCAACTGGGGCTTCATCCCACCCAGAACATTCTAGGAGACAGAGGGTGGTAGCACACTTCAGGTTATCCAGCCACAAGAGTGGGGAGTTGGAGCATTTATCCACACACTCCATCTACCACTGGGGAGAACTGCCCTGGGACCCCTGACAGCACACACTTTGGGGGTGCTCCTGGGGGGAGTACGGCAAGTTCAGATGATGTCGGAAAAAGTCCTCAGGCAGAGAAGAGAGAGGCAGGCATCAGGGTGGGAAGGTGTCAGCATTCTGGAAGCCTTAGTTACATGTGAACTCAGATGGGCCAAGGGGACACAGGACAAGGTATCGACAGCATCTGCCACAACTCTCTTGGGAGGTACACAAAACCACCTGAGTAAACATTTGTATTATTTCCTGGATATAGGAGCAATACATTTTACATAAAGATGATGATTCTTCACAAATTTATTCTTAAGTGCAATGCCATTTCAATAAAAAATCCCAACCATAGGTATCATGGAATTTGACAAGATTACAAAATTAATGTGGAAAGAAATAAACAGGAATATCAGGCTGGGCACAGTGGCTCATGCCTGTAATCCTAGCACTTTGGGAGGCCGGGGAAGGCAGGTCACTTGAGGTCAGAAGTTCGAGACAAGCCTGGGCAATATGGTGAAACCCAGTTTCTACTAAAAATACAAAAATTAGCTGGGCATAGTTGTGCATGCCTGCAGTCCCAGCTACTTGGGAGGCTAAGGCAGAAGAATCGCTTGAACTCAGGAGGTGGAGGTTGCAGTGAGATTGTGCCACTGCACTCCAGCCTGGGTGACAGAGCGAGACTCCATCTAAGAAAACAAAAAAGTCAGAAAATATTCTGAAACAAAGAGAAAGTAATGGGCGATATGAGTCCTACCAGGCATTGAAGTGCATTATAAAGCTTTTACCTACCTCATGGGTCTAATAAAGTATGAAAGGAAAAGCCTCTCCCCATGAGGTATCCCCTCCCTTGGTTGTATCAATTTGAATCACACTGATATGCCTTATGCAGAATCTACACAAAAAGAAACCTTTTAGGCACACGCCGAGGAAGGGGCTGAATGAGGGTAGCTGCTGATCGTTCACTGGTATTCGGGACAAGAAAATTACCATTGCCTCAGGAACTGCCAGTAAAGACACAGGAAGGTTCTAGTTCCCAGAAAAACAAAGTCAGAAGCCAAGCCCAGGGTGGAAACAAAGAAGATCAGAAAAAAATCAGACCATTTCATAAAAGCTATGATGCAGAGGAAGTCCAGTGGAGGAGGGCCCAAGTGTAGCACAAGTTTCCAGGTGACACTGAAATTGTATCGGATAACTGAGACACCTCACACCTGCCTAGACAGTTAGACATGGCTAGAAAGAAAAAAGGAAATTTTTTTAGACACCAAGGAGAAAATAGAAAGAAGAGCAATATGAGTGGATGGGAGAGGTAGCCCCACATACCATTTAACTGATTTTCCGGGCAAAGCACTCAGGGTCATCTCCTAAGGAATTTATAGTCTAGTTAAAGACCAACAGGGCTCTAAATAACACTTTTTTTTTTTTTTTTTTTGAGACAGAGTCTTGCTCTGTCGCCCAGGCTGGAGTGCAGTGGCCGGATCTCAGCTCACTGCAAGCTCCGCCTCCCAGGTTTACGCCATTCTCCTGCCTCAGCCTCCCGAGTAGCTGGGACTACAGGCGCCCGCCACCTCGTCCGGCTAGTTTTGTATTTTAGTAGAGACGGGGTTTCACCATGTTGACCAGGATGGTCTCAAACTCCTGACCTCAAATGATCCGCCCGCCTCGGCCTCCCAAAGTGCTGGGATTACAGGCGTGAGCCACCGCGCC
>NW_016803344.1:3865556-3893514 GCF_001698545.2 Rhinopithecus bieti | reverse complement strand
GAGTCTTGCTCTGTCGCCCGGGCTGGAGTGCAGTGGCCGGATCTCAGCTCACTGCAAGCTCCGCCTCCCAGGTTTACGCCATTCTCCTGCCTCAGCCTCCCGAGTAGCTGGGACTACAGGCGCCCGCCACCTCGTCCGGCTAGTTTTTGTATTTTTAGTAGAGACGGGGTTTCACCGTGTTAGCCAGGATGGTCTCGATCTCCTGACCTCGTGATCCACCCGTCTCGGCCTCCCAAAGTGCTGGGATTACAGGCTTGAGCCACCGCGCCTGGCCAACAATTTTTTTTTGAGATGGAGTCTTGCTCTGTCGCCCAGGCCGGAGTGCAGTGGCACAGTGTTGGCTCACTGCAACCTCTGCCTCCTGGGTTCAAGTGATTCTCCTGCCTCAGCCTCCCAAGCAGCTGGGATTACAGGTGCGTACCACCATGCCCAGCTAATTTTTGTATTTTTAGTAGAGACAGGGTTTCACCATGTTGGCCAGGCTGGTCTCGAACTCTTGACCTCAGGTGATCCACCCGCTTCAGCCTCCCAAAGTGCTGGGATTATAGGCGTGAGCCACTGCACCCGGCCAATAATAAACTTTTAAATAATAAAGCAGTTTAGAATGGGACTGGATGATACAAGCCAGTTGCTACTGGAGCTAGAAGGAAGGCAGCTGACTTCTGATGAGAATATATGGAAGGATTTCAAAGAAAAGGACGCATCAGAGCCAGAACTCCACAGAAGAGAAGTAGGGTCAAGAAATTCAGGGCTGAGAGAACTACTTAAGTGGACCTTCAGCAAGGCAATTAAAAGAGGACAAGCGGTCCTGCAGCACTTCCGCCCAGGAAGATGCAAAGAGAAAGAGAGAGAAAGAGGCATCATTAGAAATGT
Source organism: Rhinopithecus bieti (assembly GCF_001698545.2). Taxonomy (NCBI): domain Eukaryota; kingdom Metazoa; phylum Chordata; class Mammalia; order Primates; family Cercopithecidae; genus Rhinopithecus; species Rhinopithecus bieti. Next base: position 3,892,641 of record NW_016803344.1, on the reverse strand, counting down.
TTCACAGAGACCTTGACCGTAAACTTGAACTGCAGGCATTGAAATCTAGCCATTAAGGAAGCACTGAATGCTTTTAAAGGGAGGGGTGACAGGAACCACTCTGTGCAGCAACAGTGCAATAGCTTCTCTTTAAATTCATGATTCACATCTTTAGAGAAAACATTCCTCACGCCTAAGAGAAGACCACATAAACAGGCTAGCTGTTTTCTTCCTCTGTCTGAAGTGCTATGCCATGTGATGCCTCAAATTGCTACAGCCGTCATCACCAGCTTGGGTAGGGCAGAGTGGAAAGAGGGAAGAAACGAGGTCTGTGAGGACATAAATATGCCACTGAATGTACTCCGACCCGAAGAGGACCCTCCAGTATTGGAGTTCAAAACACCCTCTCTAACGTCCATCCTCTCCTCCAGCTCCTGTCCAATCCTCTGCTCCCCACAACTCAGAAGTGTCGTCGCTACTCCCTCACCTTCCATTCCCTCTTCAATTTGCTTCAGCTCCCACCAGTCCATTGAAACTGCTCTCCTCAAGTCCCCAAAAACCTCCATGTCACCAAATCCAGTGAGCACTCCCCTGTCTTCACATGACTTGGCCTCTCAATAGCTGGCTCTGCCTTCTCAAAACACCCTCCTCTCAGCTTCCAGGACCCTCCTACTTCACTGGCTGTCCCTTCTCAGTCTCTTCCTCTGGTTCAAAGTGTGGTCTCTGGACCAGCAGCATCAGCATCAGCATCACCTAGGAACTTGTTAGAAATGTAGGTTCCTGGACCCCAATCCCAGACCTGCTGAATCAAATCTCTGGGCAGGGAGGGGCGAGGCAGCAATCTGTTTCAGCCAAGCCTTCCAGGTGATGCACACTAGAGATTGAGAAGGACTAATCCGAAACTGTCGGCATTCCTCATGATGAAGTCCTGATTCCTTTCTTTTCTCTGGCTACATTTTCTCCCATGATGATGTCATCTAAGCCCGTGACTGAAAATCATCTATATGCTGACAACTTCTAAATGTGTATCTTCAGCACCCATCTGGGGATTACACAGCCATCTCAAATTCAACATGTCCAAATGGAAGGAAGGAACTCCAGATGTTCCCTCTAAAATCTGGTCGCCATCCATTTTTTTCCATTTAAGAAAATAGCTCCACCATTCCCCCAGTTGTTTATTAAAAAACTTAAGTCATCCATGAGTCCTCCTTTTCCCCAACTCCTTACCTCATTAGCAATAGTACATCTAGTGGGTCTATCTCTAAATTGTCATGAATCTGTCCTCTATTACCACTATAGGCCAAGCCACAATTTTCTCTCCCCAGTCCACTGCAAAAGTCTCCACCCAGGTACTGCTCATGCCCACAAAACAACCAGAGTGGACTTTTAAGAAGGTAAATCAGGCTAAGCATGGTGGCTCACGCCTGTGATCCCAGCACTTTGGGAGGCTGAGATAACTGGATTGCTTGAGCTCAGGAGTTTGAGACCAACCTGGACAACACAGCAGGACCCTGTCTCTAAAACAAATACAAAAATTAGCCAGGCATGGTGGCTCACACCTGTGGTCCCAGCTACTAGGGAGGCTGAGGTAAGAGGATAGCTTAAGCCCAGGAGGCAGAGGTTGTAGTGAGCTGAGATCATCCCACGGCACTCCAGCCTGGGCAACAGAGTAAGACCCTGTCTAAAAAAAAAAAAAAAAAAAAAAAGAAGAAGGTAAATCATGTCGCATCATTCCCCTTCTTAAATCTTCAAGGGCTTCCTATCATATTTAATTATTAAAACCCAAACATCTGTCATGGGCCATCAGGCCCTATGGTCACTTTCTGTATGGCTTCCTATATCCTCTCTGAGGTCTGAGGTCAGAGACTATAACTATTTAATTCACACTAGGTGCTCAATAAAGTGGAGGAAATAATTCTTCTGTTGTGATAAGATGAATTCAGAGTCTAACTTCTTTAGCTTCTCGTTACTTGCTGAGGAGGATCTATATGATGTGGACAAATCACTTTCAGCCAGGGCACAGAAGATGGGAAAGGAGACTTCCAAAGAGTGATTTGATGGTGCTGTGAACCTCAGCACAATAGGGCTCCGTGCGCAAACACAATAGGGTTTGACCTCCAAGGACAAACCCTACACCCCACTCCCCACTCAGTCCGGAAAATGACCTTCACTGTTTATAGTGAGATATGGGTGGTTGTGGTCAGGGGAGAGGCAATGGGAGTGAGTCTGGAATGACAAATTATGCAGGGCCATTTGAATAGCCACTTCCTGTGGGTTGTCCACCCTTGGGGTGGTTCATGAGGTCAATGAAAACTCCTAAGAATCCATAGGCCAGACCATCAACCCCATTGTGGCAGCTTTTAAAAACGGCAACAAGGTCTTTGATATTCCTCCCGTTGAGGAGGGGCTCTGTGTCCTCTGTCCTTGAATCTGGGGCTATAAGACTTTTTTTTTTTTTTTGAGACAGAGTCTCGCTCTGTTGCCCAGGCTGAAGTGCAATGGTGCCATCCTGGCTCACTGCAACCTCCACCTCCCAGGTTCAAGCGATTCTTCTGCCTCAGCCTCCTGAGTAGCTGGGATTACAGGCGCACGCCACCATGCCTGGCTAATTTTTGTATTTTTAATAGAGGTGGGGTTTCACCATGTTGCCCAGGCTGATCTTGAACTCCTGACATCAGGTGATCCACCAACCTTGGCCTCCCAAAGTGCTGGGACTGCAGGTATGAGCCACTGCACCCAGCAAGGGGGCTATATAACTATTATGTCAACAGCATACAGTGGAAGTGACGCTACATGACTTCCGAGTCCAGCTGGGAAGTGGCATTGCAGCTTCTTGTTTGCTGAAACTCTCACACTTGGAGTCCTGAGCCAAGACTCCAAGAAGTCCATCCAAGCCGAGACCACCAGGCCATGAGGAAACCAGGCCACACAGAGAAGCCACAGGTAGGCACCACAGTCAGCACGTCTGATCTTCAAGTCCTCCCAGCCCAGGTGCCACTCAGGCAAGTGCATAGGCTTCAGATGACTGCAACTCCCAGCTATCAAGGCACCCCTAGACTTAGAGTCTTCTCAACTGACACCCCAAACATAATGGGGCAGAATCAAGTTCCCACTGTGCCTGTCTAGCTCCCTGGCTTAAACAATCCATTGGCATAATAAAATGGTAGTTGGTTTAAACCACCTAAGTTGTGGGGTATTTGCAGCACATCAGTGATAACCAGAATAGGTCATAAGGCAATCCCCTTTGGTTCCCTAATTCTTCCCCTCCAAGAAATCCCAGGCCATTTGAGCCCTTTCCTGATGGGAGGAAAGCAGTCCACCAGAACACACGATTCTTTTGGGGAAAAGATGGATTTTAGCGTCCTGGAATCAAGCTTCACAGAGCACCTTCTACCAGTGGGCAGCCAGCCCCTTGCCTAGGCTGATCTGGTCACCCACTTCCAGCCCCACCCCAGCTCCATCCTCCCACCCGATTCTGTCCTCCCTGCAGCCCCTGAGCCTCTAGGAGACTCAAGAGATGCTGTGCTGCCTGCCAAGTTCATCTCCCAGTGAGCCAACTCTGAGGAAAGGAGGTAAGGCTCTGAAGGCAATGTCAACCTAAGCATTACATAAGACTGATAGGTTGTAAAACGGCCTCGCTGCCTAGTGTTCATTCTAACTGGCCGCAATCCAGTCCTCCCTGTTGCACTGAGTCAGCTCCCTCCAAAGGCAGCACTTTCCAGGCCTCCCGTTGCCCTTTCCCAGCAGACCTTTCAAGTGCTCACCCACACTCACATAAACATGGCCCAGGCACTGTTTACAGCAGCTCTCCTCTGTGCATTCTCCTGGCTTCTCCTGTTTCTCACCATTTGTCCCTCCTCCCCTGCAACTTGAGTGACAGTGATTGGTCCTGAGATGCAAATATTTAATGCAAATATGTTTACAATGGAGCAATGGAGCCTCAGCTTTTTTTTTTTTTTTTTTTAAGAGAGAGTGAGACAGGGTCTTGGTCTGTAGCCCGGTGGCCCAGGCTGGAGTGCAGTGAGTGGCACGATTACAGCTCACTGCAGCCTCTACCTCCTGAGCTCAAGCAACCTTCCCACCTCAGCCTCCCCAGTAGCTGAGACTACAGGCCTGTGCCACTGTTCAGAGCTAATTTTTAAAATTTTTTTGTAGAAATGGGGTCTCACTATGTTGCCCACTTTGGTCTTAAACTCCTGAGCTCAAGCGATCTTCCTGCGTTGGCCTCTCAAAGTGCTGGGATTACAGGCCTGAGCCACTGCACCTGGCTGTCAACATTCTTAAATCTCTTTCCTTACATGCTTCCTAAACCTCTCACCCAAAAGAGGAGACTAGATGTCCTATTTTCCCCAGGGCAGGCCTAGTTTATGCCCATTTCACTCCTAAAATTGTCCAATTTGGGTTATAATTTATAAAATCCCCCTCCCTCTAACTCCTGTCCTTCTATCACTTCATCCCTCGCCCTCCTTTAAAATGAGACAAACCTTTCTCTAAGTTGTCAGCAGGAATCCTGGGCAAGAACACACCACCCTGTTTCATAGACTATATCTCAGGTAATGTGCAAAGAGGGGTTTTAAACAGAGTGCATTTTCTCATTTGTTAATATCACCACCTAAATAACCTCTTGCCTAGAATAAGGAGTAGAAAGTGAATGAACGAAGGAACAGGTGATGGTCAGTGTCCTTTCTACGCCTCAAAATTAAAGAGTTTATGTGAAAATTCATAAATATTAATCTCAATCCAGAGAAAGCAAAATTTTTGTTTTCCTCTTTAGAAATTTCTGGTTGCAAAAGTTCCAGAAATTTCTTCCTCATTCCCGAGACTTTCATTTTCTCGAGCTCTCTATTACGTAACGGGGAGCTGGAGCTTTGGGCCGAATTTCCAATTAAAGATGATTTTTACAGTCAATGAGCCACGTCAGGGAGCGATGGCACCCGCAGGCGGTATCAACTGATGCAAGTGTTCAAGCGAATCTCAACTCGTTTTTTCTGGTGACTCATTCCCGGCCCTGCGTGGCAGCGCTGCACCCTTTAACTTAAACCTCTGCCGGCCGCCCGCCGTGGGCACCGAGTGTGCGCCGGGCCGCGCTACAATTGGTCCCTGCGCCGACCTCCGCCCGCGAGCGCCGCCGCCTCCCTTCCCCGCCCCGCGTCCCTCCCCCTCGGCTCCGAGCGTCGCCTGCCCTCCGCGCCAGTCGCTGACAGCCGCGGCGCGGCGAGCTTCTCCTCTCCTCACGACCGAGGCAGGTAAACACCCGGGGTGGGGGAAACTCGGGCGGGGGTAGGGGAGCTGCGGGGGCCGAGTGAGGACCCCGGGCCTCGGGTCCCAGGCACAAGGATGCCCGGCCGGGCAGGGTCCGAACCCCAGTGAGGAGGGGCCGGGGGCTGCCCCGCGGGCGCGTGACGCGTCTGGGGCCTGCCCGGGTGCGCTGGTCTCGGCTCGGGTGAGGCGGCTCGGCTTCACTTTTCAGGTTAGGAAAGCTCCCTTTACTCCGCGTGGGGGCTGGGGGAGCTGGCGGAGCCCCGGTAGGGAAGTCGGTGGCGCCGGGGTGTCTCAGCCCCTTTGTGGGTCCGGCCCAGCGGGCGATCGCCGGCGGCCAGGGAACTCCGGGAGGGCGGCCAGCGGGCTCCGCAGGGCGCGGGGCGAGGAGGGGCGCCTGGGGGCCGCGGGGCTCGCGCTCTCCGCCCGTTGGCCGCCCCTCGGAGGCCGGGATCGGGGCCCGGGACGCCCCTCGGCAAGGCCTGGCGCTTCCGCGATGCCCAGAGGGTGCTTGGGGGGATGGAAAGAGGGACGCCAGCCGGGGGAGTTCCGGGGCGCCTCGGTCCCTCCCGCCGCAGCCGCAGCGCTCCTCCCGGGAGGCGGCCCCGCCCTTCATCCTCGCGACCGGAGCTTCTCCGAGGGAGGCCGCAGCCGTGCGGCCGTAGCCACCGCCGCCACCGCCTGAGGAAGGGGCCCACGCGGGCGGGCGGGGGCGGGGCCTCGGGCCTCGGCGGGGGCGGGGTCCAGGGAGGCCCCACCCTCTGTTGGCCCGTGGCGGGGAGAGAGGAGCTGCAGGTCTGCGGCCTGGCCCCAGGTGCGACGGCGGACCCCAGCTTGACCAGTCGTATTCCTCCCAGACCCCTGGAGGGAGAACACTGGTCATGGGGGGCTCCAAGGAACAACCAGCCTCGAATGACGACCCTTGAGTCACCGGCCTCTCCACCTGTGCAGCAGGCGCCTTCGCGTTTCGTTATTAAACAATGGGGAGAAATCCATGTTTACTGTACTTTTAAAGGAATTTTTTGCTCTTCTCTTTGTAGTGGCTGTAGGAAATAGATTTTTTTTTTTAACCTCGTAATTCCACCACCGTCACATCCATCTTCGCCATCGCAAAGCCACAGCTCCCTGTTTTTGTTTCCTAGCCTCCAGATTCTCACACAACACAGTGCAGTTTCACTGCCATAATGCTGAGAATCTTCATGGCTGCGTTATTTTCTTGTTCTTAGATCATCACGGTTTAATTAGTAGTTCCCCATAGGCAGAACATTTGAGATGTTTCCCGTTTCCTTAGGAAAAACTCCTGGTAGAAAAGGATTAAGAATTTTTACAAATATAATTGTCAAAACATAAGAACAGGAAATTGGGTGAATATGTTAAACCTCTGAAAAAATCAACGACGCTCTTAGATTTGTAGAAGAGAGGAAAAAATCACCAGTGGAAAGAAGCAGTTTTACTTACACAAGCACTGAGAAGGTCTTACAGTGAAAAAAAGCTAACCAGTAAGGGGAAAAGCAGGCAGAGAGAGGTAGGATGTGATTTGTATGTTATTTGTATCTAACACAAATCTTCCACACTGAAAGGAAAATATTAAGATTATAATAGATAAATGACAAAATGATGAATAATTTACACAATAAAATGCAAATTAGAGCATGTTTGGGTTATCATTTTACATTTATTAAAATAACAAAAATAATGAATAGTAACAGCAACCCTTACTGGAAGGTTGCCCAAAACTTGGCATTTTCAAGTGTCCGGGGAGGTGGCAGGGCTTTGAGGTCACAAAGATGGTTCTACAGTCAATTTGGTGACTTTGGACAGGCTACCTAATTTCCTGATCCTCCTTTTGTTCATTCATAGAACGGAGGAAATGATAGCTACTTTCTGCGTCTGTATGTATGCGTTATTTGGGGCATTTTGAACCAGTACAAACCTTTTGTAAAGCAATCTGGTGATGCATTAAGAAGTTGGAAGCTGTGACCTAGAAACCCCACTCCTGAGAATTTACCTGCAATGGAAGAAACAAACCAAAAAAAAACAGGCACATATTCCCAGCAGAATGATCTAAAATTAGAACAGCTGGAAAACAGTCTAAATGTATAACACCAGGGCAGTAGCTAAGAAAATTATGACAGATAAACTGAAATAAACATTACGTAACCATCAAAAATCATGATTTTGGAGCCTGTGATATGTGGGGGAAAACTGGTAAGTAAAAAAGTGGGTTACTAAACTGCACCTGCTTACTCTAACGTGAACGCATATGTGAAAAATCTGAAAGAAAAGCACAGAAAATGGACGTTTTCATTGAAATTATAGGTGATCTTAATTTTCTTTTGGTGAATATATTGCTGTCACTAAATAAGGACATTTAAAAAATAGTTCAACAGGTTTTAATTTTTTAAATGAAATGGACCCACCGTTTTCTGTGTGTAAGAGAAAGGAGAGATTGTTATATTTGCTACTTATAATAAAAGATTTTTAGCCAACCTTGTTTCCTTTTTCAAATATTGTTCCATGTTTTAGTTGATTAATGATTTAGTAATTTGTATATTGGGTTTTTTTTAAGAATCAGTTCTTAGATTCATTTATCAGTTCTAGTTTTTTGCTGTCGTTGTTTTTAAGGACTCCTGAATATTTTTCAAAACTGAACAATTTCAGCCATGTCTAAGCTTTCTGTCTTCCTGGAGGCACAAATCTAGTTTAGCTGAGCCACAACAGATTGTACATATCCTGCAGAACCTCTGTGGTCTTAGGAAAGACAGGTTGAAAGTCACCAACTGTCACAGAAAATGAGGGTCAGGAAAGGCTGTGATCACAGGCTCTTGATCCAGAGGCCACTTGGGTCCATCTGTGTAACTCACACCTCACTGCATCATCATTTCTTGTAAAATCAGTTTAATTTTGCAGAGAAATGGCCACAGATTTTTAGAATTATTCTGAATTATGTAAGGGTGCAGCCATTTTAAAAATAATATCATGAAATAACAATAATAACATAACAGAAGTTTCTGCACCACATTGACCCTGAACATGGCTCTCAACCAACTGGCCAACCCAAGGTAAAAGATTCTCTAAACTTCAGTTTTAACTTACTTTGTCCATTCTCCCTTTTCAGATCTTATTTCTTCTTCCAAGGCAACTATATCCGCTGTGAACTGCTGCATATTAAACATTCAAAACATGTCTATATCTAACCCAGTGATGGCTACAGCATTATAAAATAAGTGAATTGTGTGTGCAGCAATTCTCACGGCTGGGAGAATTTTTTTTCTCAATGTGCTAACCAGTCCTTTTTCTCCAACTGCATTCTACTTAAACTGTTACAGTATTGTGTGATCACTTTAAGGGAAGTAACCCTTCAATGAAAAGCATTATAAATGTTGAAGATTAGACCCCTGAGACCTAGCCCTGAAGCCTGATCGCGGGTGCCAATTCCCTGAGAAGCTTTTACAGATTCCCAAAGCCTGTCTCCCATCGCTAGGCACTCTCTGACTGGCTTGGGATGGGTTCCAGCAATGTTGTTTTTTAAAAGCTCCCCAGGTAATTTTGATGATGGACCAGGTTGGGGACCCTTTGCTCTATTCAGTTTGTGGCCTCTGGGTGCCAGTGAGAAACCGCTACCCCCAATTTTTGTGCAAAATTTTTTTTCAGCTTACATCAAGTTCTTTATGGACCTCAAAAAAATTAAAATATAATAAGGGAATTTACTTAGCTCAGAAAAGACAAGGGACACTATGGGGTGAAGGTGGGGGACTGTTGGACATTTGCCCCTTCCCAATGTAACTAATTAAGCTTCAAGTTGTAATGTGTTATATGGGCTGGAAGGCTTTGGTGGCTATATTTGGATCTCAGCTCCAATACCTTGGGCTGTTACAACCTTGGGATAAGTTCTTACCAGCTCTGACTCTCACTCCCCATCTATAAATGGGAATAAGATGAATGGGGTAATTTATGGATGTTTTTGTACCCTCTCTCTAGTTCCATTGTTTTGCCATTCTGCTCATGCATCAGTGCCATGTGATCTTATTGTAGCTTTGCACTCTGACACCTGGCAGGTCAAGTGCACCCTGGATTATCTTCTCATTAAAAGTTTTCTTCAGTCTTTTGAGTTTTGAGTATAGTTTCATAATGTCTTTTAAAATCCCTTTTGAATTCTTTTTCAAATTTATTTATTTTTTAATTTGATAGATAAGATTATATGTACTGTGTACAAAATTAGAAAGAGAGCTTTTCCTCTAAGATCCGAAACAAGACAAGAATGCTCACACACACCAGTTCTATTCAACATATGGTACTGGAAGTTCTAGCCAGGACGGTTAGACAAGAGAAGGAAATAAAGAACATCCAAATTTGAAAGGAAAAAGTTAAATTGCTCCTATTTGGAGATGACATAATTTTATACTTATAAAACCATAAAGACTCCACCAGAAAACCATTAGAACTAATAAATTTAGTAAAGTTGCAGGATACAAAATTAACATACAAAATTCAGTAGTGTTTCTATATGCCAATAGTGAACTATCTGGAAAGAAATAAAGATAAAGTTCCATTTACAACAGCTACAAAATAAAATATTTCAGAATAAATTTAGCCAAGAAGGTGAAAGATCTCTACACTGAAAACTATAAAACACCGATGAAAGAAATTGAAGGAGACACAAATAGAAAGATAGAATGTGCTCATGGGGGAATAATTAATATTGTTAAAATGTCCATACTGCCCAAAGTGGTCTACAGATTCAATAGAATCCCTATCAGAATACCAATGACATTCTTCACAGAAATAGAAAAAACAATCCTAAAATTCAGTGAAGTTGGCATCCTTGTCTCATTTCAGATCTAAGAGGAAAAGCTCTCAATTTTTCACCATTAAGTATGATGTTAGCTGTGACCTTGTCATATGTGGCCTTTATTGTGTTGAGGTACAATCCTTCTATACCTAATTCATTGAGAGTTTTTATCATGAAAGAATGTTGAATTCTGTCACACGCTTTTTCTGCATCTATTGAAATGATAGTATGGTTATTGTCTCATTCTGTTACTGTGATGTATCACACTTATTGATTTGTGTATGTTGAACCGTCCTTGCATCCCTGGGATGAGTCCCACTTTATCATAGTAAATGATCTTTTCAATGAGCTGTTGAATTTGCTTTGCTAGAATTTTGTTAAGAATTTTTGCACCTATGTTCATCAGGGATATTGGCCTATACTACCATTTTCGTGTATATTTTTGTGGGACTTTGACATCAGGATAATGCTGGTTTCTCCTGTTACTAATTTCTAATTTTATATCATCATGCTTAGAAAAGAAACTTGATACGATTTCAGTCTAATTAAGTTTGTTAAGACTTGTTTTATGGCCTAACATATGATCTATCCTGGAGAATGCTCCATGTGCTGTTGAGAAGAATGTGTGTTCTGCAGCTGTTGGATGGAATGTCCTGTATTTGTCTGTTTAGATGCATTTGGTTTAAGTGAAGTGTAAGTCTGATGCTTCCTTATTTATTTTCTTTCTAAATCACATGTCCAAAAATCTAAGAGATCCAAAGCAAACAAGGGGTTATAAAATTACCTTTGAATGCTGACTGAAATTGTGTTTACTTTATGGATTATTTGCTGGTGACTTGGTATCTTTCAATACTGGTTTTCAGAACAAAAAAAGTTGTATGTCTTTCTCTTTTTCCAGTCTTCTTTTATGTCTCAGTAAAATTTTGTAACTTTCCTACTATTTATTTTCAGGTTAAATCCTAGATATTTTCAATTTTTACTGCCATTGTGGATGAATATTTTTCTCTATGAAATGTTTAACTACAACTGATTTAGGGACTCACTGAGTTTTGATTTGTTGATTTGAAAAACTACCACCCTGTTAAGCTCACATATTTATTCTAAGACATTTTTTGAGATTTTCCTGAATTTTCAAAGTAAAAAAATTATACCTAGATGAATTTATAGAACAACCTAATAGCATAAAAGCAACAGATTATTGTTCACCACATTAATGGGAATGCCTTTCCTCTTAAAATTGTGATATTTTGGGCTTTGTGTTTGTGACAGCATTTCTTTATGATGGAAAGAGACTATCCTTCCAGTTCTATAGAAACATTTTAAAATAGCTTAAATTTTCAAAATTTAGGAATGATACTGATTTTCATTGAAAACTTTTCAACATCTGAAGAAAATCCTTTTTTCTTCCTAACCTATTAATAGAGTTCCTGATTTTCAACCAGTCTTGTATTCCTAAAATAATCCATATTGGTCATAATGTATTCTTCTTTTACTAAACTGTTAAAATAAGTTGGGTGCTATTTTTTTGGATTTTGGCACCTGTGTGAGAGGAGGGTACCATGGCAGGGTGGCTAAGTGTGCCCACCTGCATACTAGCATTTGAATCTTGGCCCTTTATCCCATTGGCTTAAATACTGCATCTCAGGTGAAGATGCCCAAATGTTTATCTCTACTGAGTTACAGATTCCTGTAACAATTGCCTGAATTGATACTCCCACTTGGATGTCTCATATATGTGGCAAAGTTTACATGTCCATACTGAAACTCTTGGTTTTCTTTCCCAAGCATGACCCTCCACCAGTTTGTCCTATTTCAGTAGATGGCATCACTGCCATCTCCCTGGTTTATGGAAGCCCCAGACCCGGGCAACTCTCACTCCTCCATCCACTCAACCAGCAAGTCTTACTGGCTCTTTCTGTAAAATATGTCTCATTTATTCACAGCCTGCCAGCTGCATGGACTCCATCCCAGGCCATGCCACCATCTTCCTGCAGTAGTTTCTTAACTGGCCTCTCCATTCCCTTTCTTGTCCCACTAAATTTTCTTCTATTTAAGAAAAAAATGTTTTGTGGACATGGGTTTTCGCCATGTTGCCCAGGCTGGTCTCGAACTCCTAGGCTCAAGCAATCCTCCTGTCTGAGCTTCCCAAAGTGCTGGGATTATAGGCCTGAGGTGAGCTTTAAAAAAAACCATTTTATGATGTTACTGTCCTACTAAGACCCTTTAATGGCTCCCCACTGCTTTCAGAAGAAGATAGACATTTCTCTCTATGGCCCATGAGGCCCTCATGATCTGACCCTCACCACCTCCCTAGTCTCAGCAGTCCACCTCCCACTATCTCATGGGGCTCCACAGATTTGATCTCCTTTTTGGTTCTTAAGCCCACCAAGCTAAGTATCTTATTCCAAACTGTGTCCTCAGCCCCTAGCACAATTCTTGACGCTTAGAATTCTGACACTTAAAGTATGTGTTAAGCTAATCAGTAAATTATTGTGCCAGGCATGGTGGCACAATAATGTGTTGTGGGTCACCTATATATAGCTGTGGCTCACACTTATAATCCCAGCACTTTGGGAGGCTGAGGCATGCAGACTGGTTGAACCCAGGAGTTCGAGACCAGCCTGGGCAACATGGCGAGACCCCATCACTACTAAAAATACAAAAAAATAACCGAGCTTGGTGGCACATACCTGTGGTCCCAGCTACTCAGGAGGTTCACTTGAGCCCATTGGGTGGAGGTTGCAGAGAGCTGAGATCATGCCACTATACTTTGGCCTGGGTGAGCCCCTGTCTAAAAAAATTTAAAAGGTTATGGTACTGTAAGTGTTATATTACAGTGTATAATTTTTGACAGCTTTTTTTCTCCATTTCTTCTATGGTTATTGGTCAGTTCTAGTCTTCTATTTTTTTTTAAGCTGACACATACTGATTGGGCATGGTGACTCACACCTGTAATCTTAGCACTTTGGGAGGCCAAGGCGGGAAGATCTCTTGAGCCCAGAAGTTTGAGACAAGCCTGGGCAGCATAGCAAGACCCCATCTCTATCAGAAAAGAAACAACAACAACAAAAAGAAACTGGCACATACTAGTTATTCCATAAATATTTGTTAAATGAATTAATTCTAAAGTTGATTTTTATAATTTATATCTTAACAGAAAGACAGTCCATTTCGGAAATATTTTTATTCATTAAGGAAAGTTGTATATAGTAATTTATTATCCTTTTAAAGCATTCTCTAAGGCTATTTCCCCTTATAGAGTTGTTTTCTAGTGGGGTGTGTGTGTGTGTGTGTGTGTGTTGCATTTTCAAATAACTCTTAATTTTATTTAGAAATTCCACATTTTTCTGGGTTTTATTTATTAAATTTGATTTTCATCTCTATTATTAATTTATAACTATGACAGTTTATTTTGAAGTTTTCTGTTTTCTTCTTTTTGAGTTGAATAATCATTTACTTTATTTCACTTCTTCTATTCAGTTGTATTATCCACGTTCCTCTGATAGCCATGTAGGTTCCAAATCCTCACATTTTTCAACTTCCTTAAAAAAAATTTTTTGTGCTATCCTGATAAGCATGAATGTTATATCATTTTGTTTCATTTTATTATATTCTTAATGATTTTGATTATCTTTTTCTATCCTTTTAGATTTCTCTCTTAGGTAAATTATCAGTTATATCTTTTGACCATTTTTTCTGTTGGAATTACTGTCTCTTACTGCTCTGTTAGAATTCCTTGCAAGTTCTAGAAATGAATCCTCTGTTGATTTTAAGTCCCTTTTACCATTGTGTATTCTTTCTATTAACTTTGTCCAGAGTCAGCTTTATCGTGTTGAATAAGAATCTTTAAATTTTAATTTTTTTTCATTTTTAAGTTCAAGGGCACAAGTGCAGGTTGGTTACATAGGTAAACCTGTGTCATGGGGGTTTGTCATACAGATAATTTCGTCACTCAGGTACTAAGCCTAGTACCCATTAGTTATTTTTCCTGATCCTCTCCCTCCCCCAACCCTCCGATAGGCCTTGGTGTGTGTTGTTCCTCTCCATGTGTCCATGTGTTCTCATCATTTAGCTCCCACTTATAAATGAGAACATGTAGAATTTGGTTTTCTGTTCCTGTGTCAGTTTGCTAAGGATAACGGCTTCCAGTTCCATCCACATCCCTGCAAAAAACATGATCTCATTCTCTTCTGGGGCTGCATAGTATTCGATGGCATATATGTACCACATTTTCATTATCCAGTCTATCATTGATGGGCATTTAGGTTGATTCCACGTCTTTGCTATTGTGGATAGTGCTGCAATGAACATATACGTGTACGTGTCTTTGTAATAGAATGATTTATATTCCTCTGGGTATATACCTAGTAATGGGATTGCTGGGTCGAATGGTATTTCCGTCTTTAGGTTTTTGAGGATGTAATCAAATTCATCAATTATTTGCCTTATGGTTTGTGCTTTTTGTTTAAAAAGTTCTTCCCCCATTCGTCCTTCAGGTCACAAAGATATTTGCCAATATTTTCCTCTTCTAGCGCCATACTTGTACCTTTCACATGTAAGTCTTGGATCCATCTAGAGTTCACTTTTGTATGTAGTTAGGGATCTAGTTTTCTTTTTCTTGTTTCCCAGAAGCATGAAGCCTTCCTTCTTTATTGATTTGTGGTGCCCACGTCAGCACACATCAAGTCCCTGCTAAAGTGTATCTACGTGGGTTTCTCTCTCAACTTGCTTTTCCGTTTCCTTTGGTCTCTCCATCTATTCCTGAGTTTTACCGTCCAGTCTTCATCACTGTGGTTTTGTAGTGATTTCCTGTCTGCTTTGGCAGATTCCCTCCTCTTTACACCTTTTTTGTTTTAAGTTGACCTTGTTATTCATGGACATTTTCTTCCCCATATAAGTTTACTGAACTTCTCAAAAAATCCACCTGGAATTTTAACTGGCATTTTATTGAAACTACCAGTACAGGCCGGGCATGGTGGCTCATGCCTGTAATCCCAGCACTTTGGGAGGCCAAGGCGGGTGGATCACCTGAGGTTGGGAGTTCAAGACCAGCCTGACCAACATGGAGAAACCGTGTCTCTACTAAAAATAGAAAATGAGCCGGGTGTGGTGGCACATGCCTGTAATCCCAGCTACTAGGGAGGCTGAGGCAGGAGAATCACTTGAACCCAGGAGGCGGAGGTTAGAAATACCTGAAATGTTCCCCTTTCCCCCCCCCCTGGGCAAAAAAAAAAAAACTCCACCCAAAAAAAAAAAAAAAAAAAAATGAAACTACCAGTACATTTGAGGATAATGGACATCTTTATAATACTGAGTTATTACAATCACGACCATGGAATGCCTCTCCATTTTTTCAGATCATCTTCTATGTTCTCTGTATTAGAGTTAAAATTTTTCGCCCATCGGAAGTCTTTTCTTAGTTGTCAGTTCCTAGACACTTTACAGTTTGGTTGTTACTTTGAATATATTTTCTTCTGGTCAGTTATTAATAGTATAGAGGAATGCTGTTGATTTTTGTAGGCTGACCTTCAGTCCCATAACCTTGCACTCTAGCGTTGGTTCTCATGTTACCCCTGTTATTCTGTTGGATTTTCTATGGGCAGGATCACACTAATTGCAAATACTGTCAGCCAGAGCACTTTTCTTGCCATTCTTACACCTGTTACTTCTTTGCATATGGCCTTGGACAGCACCTTGAGTCCCATGACAATGGATGTCCCTGTTGTGTTTCTGAGTGTATTCTTAGTGTTCTTCTTAGTAATAAACAGGTATTGACTATTACCATATACTTAATAGGATATCTTGAAATATGCCAGAGGACTAGGCCACTACCTGACTCGTGACAGAGCATATCTTAGATGAATAGGCCTCCAGACATGCCGGTGTCCTTTCTCACCACCCATCTCCACTCCAGAGTTGTCTGGCCCCACCCACCTTCTGTGCCTGGTTCTTCTCCTCTGAGCTTCTCTCACTATGCCATGTCCTCGCCTGTTCAGGTGTATCTAAGAGCTCATAGATCCTTAACTCTTACAGCTTTAAATGAGGCACGTTCAAAGCCCGACTCAGTGTCATTCCCTGCAGTCTCCTCTTTCTCCCATTTTGCCCATTTCAGGTAATATCTCCAGCCAGCCAGAGTCTACTGGAGTAGCTGGCACATAAAATAAATACTTGATTAACTGAATTAAAAATATTAGCTGGCCATTGTCAAAAATACTATTTTGTACATTTATAAATATGGTTCTCTTTGTGTATCCATTATAAATGTTTAATATTTAGTTTGATTATTCCTTATGCTTTATAACATGTGTTTTCCCACTCATTCATTTGTCCAGCATTTATTTTGCAAGTCTATGGGTCAAGTGCTGTGTCTAGGAACATTGCTGTGAACAAAACCAAACCCCGCCCTCAAGGAGCCTGTACTTCCGTGGAGAATATGAACAATAAGCACACAATAAATAACATAATATCTCAAGTAGCTGTAACTGCTCCAGAGAATAACGAAGCCGGGAAAGGGGGTGGGCTGGGGGTGCTATTTTAGGTAGAGTGATGGGAAGAGCCCCACTGAGCAAACTTGAGCCACATGAGTAGCTGGAAGAAAAGCCTTCTAGGCCCAGAGAACAGCAAGGGCAACAGCCCTGAGACAGGACGTGCTTGTCAGGTTTGAGGGGCAGTAGGAGGCCTGGACCAGGTCACGTGGGGCCCAGCCAGCATGGCCACGACCTTGTGTTTTATCCAGCGTACAAAGGAGCCTCACTGAGGGACAAGGGAAGTGGCACGATGTGACCCGCATATTAAGAGGAGAGCACTCAAAGGCAGCCAGGGGAGGAGCAGGTAGGCTGGTTGGGAGGCTGTTGAAGGAATCAGGTGAGAAATGATGGAGGCACCGAATAAGATGGTCATGTTGGAAAATGTGAGAAGCTGAGGTGCTTAGGACTGATTTTCAAGGTAGAGCTGCTGAGATTTGCTGATAGATCCAGTGTATGCTGTGAGAGAGAAAATTCAGTCACTCTAGAGCTTTGGCTGGATTTGTCACCCATTGGAGTGAATGGAGAAGGTGCTGACATAAAAGCCCTTTAGATTGAACGTTACTGACTGAGGGGATGGTGCCCCAGTTTGATTTCCTGGGGTGTGTGAGTAGCAGGGAGGCCAAGAGCTGGGCCTCATGAGATCATGGGAACTACATCAAGGAAGCAGGCCTGCAAAGAACCTGCCCCACAGACCCCCACCTAAAAGAGCCTCCAAAAACCCTAACTGGCATGACCAACTCTGCTTGTAACTTTCAAATATATTTTGATTTGCTTATGACCATCAAGGCAAAACTTCCCATTTCAATAATATTAGTAGAAACATAAACAGGATGTTAATTTATTTATTTGATAATTCTTTTTACGAATATTATCCAATTCAGTCATTAGCCCTGAAGGAGATGAAAATAATTTTCTAATTTTAAAAGAATTTGCAGCTAATTGGGTGATAGTTAAAGGTAAGGGGTTTCTGAGTTCACAAAAATGTTCTAAAATTGACAACAGTTATGGTTGCACATTTCATCAAATGTCCTAAAAACCATTGAACTGTACATGGTATATGGTGGATTATATGGTATGTGAATTATATCTCAACAAGCTAGGTATTGTTTTTTTAAAAAATAAAAATAAAAAAGGGGAAAGAGAGAGGGAAAAAAATTGCAGATCATCCCAGCACTGAGGACAAGACTAACTTCAGTGTTACAGTATATGCCATTTACAGTATATGCCATTTACAGTATATGCCATTTTAGGTTTTATGGCACACAGTGATGATTTGGAGCCTATGATTTGACCTAGGGTATAGCAGGTACTATTTAGCAATCATTTTACTATTGTCATAGGTCTCTGCTCTGGGAGCTAAGTACCCAGGGTAAATGAGATCTTTAATTTGAAAAGAGATTTTTAATTTGAAAAATGTACATTCTCCAAAGGGTCATAAACTGTCATTCTGGATGTTTGATTTGTTTGTTGTTTTGGTACAAAAATTAGAAGAAAATAAATCGCTCATAAAATATTAAATAATGAACTAAAACTCATTCATCAAGTCCATAACTTAGGGTCAGATTTGTCCTTGGAGCAGGAGAAAGAGTTGTGTTCACGCTTTTCTTACCTTTGCTTTTGTCCTAAGTGCTTCAGAGAAGTACAGGGCGGGAACAGCGTTTCACTTGAGCAGCTGATGCCATTGCTATGCACTCATTCGTTATGCACCAAACATTTAGTAGTTTCAACATAAATATGGGACTCTGATATTCTCCTCTTCATTTTACAGAACAGTCATCATGGCGAACCTCGGCTGCTGGATGCTGGTTCTCTTTGTGGCCACATGGAGTGACCTGGGCCTCTGCAAGAAGCGCCCGAAGCCTGGAGGATGGAACACTGGAGGCAGCCGATACCCGGGGCAGGGCAGCCCTGGAGGCAACCGCTACCCACCCCAGGGTGGGGGTGGTGGCTGGGGGCAACCTCATGGTGGTGGCTGGGGACAGCCTCATGGTGGCGGCTGGGGACAGCCTCATGGTGGTGGCTGGGGTCAAGGAGGTGGCACCCACAGTCAGTGGAACAAGCCCAGTAAGCCAAAAACCAGCATGAAGCACATGGCTGGTGCTGCAGCAGCTGGGGCAGTGGTGGGGGGCCTTGGCGGCTACATGCTGGGAAGTGCCATGAGCAGGCCCCTCATACATTTTGGCAATGACTATGAGGACCGTTACTATCGTGAAAACATGTACCGTTACCCCAACCAAGTGTACTACAGGCCCGTGGATCAGTACAGCAACCAGAACAACTTTGTGCACGACTGCGTCAATATCACGATCAAGCAGCACACGGTCACCACCACCACCAAAGGGGAGAACTTCACCGAGACCGACGTTAAGATGATGGAGCGCGTGGTTGAGCAGATGTGTATCACCCAGTATGAGAAGGAATCACAGGCCTATTATCAGAGAGGATCGAGCATGGTCTTCTTCTCCTCCCCGCCTGTGATCCTCCTGATTTCTTTCCTCATCTTCCTGATAGTGGGATGAGGAAGGTCTTCCCGTTTTCACCATCTTTCTAATCTTTTTCCAGGTTGAGGGAGGGGGTATCCATCTGCAGCCCTTTTAGTGGTGGTGTCTCATTCTTCTCTCTTTGTCCCTGATAGGCTAATCAATACCCTTGGCACTGATGGGCACTGGGAAATATAGAGTAGACCTGAGATGCTAGTCAAGCCCCCTTTGATTGAGTTCATCATGGGCCGTTGCTAATGCCAGGCCAGTAAAAGTATAACAGCAAATAACCATTGGTTAATCTGGATTTATTTTTGGACTTAGTACAGCAGGTTGAGGCTAAAACAAATCTCAGAACAGTCTCAAATACCTTTGCCTGGATACCTCTGGCTCCTTCAGTGGCTAGAGCTCAGTATACTAATGCCCTGTCTTAGCAGAGATTTCATAGCTATTTAGAGATATTTTTCATTTTAAGAAAACCCAGCAACATTTCTGCCAAGTTTGTTAGGAGGCCGCATGATACTCATTCAAAAAAAATCCTAGAAATTGTTAGCTCTCGGGACACCGGCTTGGCCCACTGGAGCATGAGCTCTGTATCTACAGAGAACTGGGGCAATGTTTTACTTTTCACAGTAAGGGCTACACAGCAGCTGTTCATCAAGAGTAAATATCGGTACAACACTAAACCTCTGGCTAGAGGACATATTCACAGTGAACATAACTGTAACATATTTGAAAGGCTTCTGGAACTTAAAATCTAATGTTTGGGAATGGTGCCGTTGGAGGCAACCTCCCATTTTTGTTTAAAGGACCTATGCGTGGCATTCCTTTCTTTAAACTATAGGTAATTAAGGCAGCAGAAAAGTAAATTGCCTTGTAGACACTGAAGGCAAATCTCCTTTGTCCATTTACCTAGAAACCAGAATGATTTTGACATACCGGAGAGCTGCAGTTGTGAAAGCACCATCATCATAGAGGATGATGTAATTAAGAAAATGGTCAGCGTGCAAAGAAAAGAACTGCTTGCATTTCTTTATTTCTGTCTTATAATTGTCAAAAACCAGAATTAGGTCAAGTTCATAGCTTCTGTAATTGGCTTTTGAATCAAAGAATAGGGAGACAATCTAAAAAATATCTTATGTTGGAGATGACAGAAATATGATTGATTTGAAGTGGTAAAAGAAATTCTGTTAACATTAATTAAAGTAAAATTATTCCCTGAATTGTTTGATATTGTCACCTAGCAGATATGTATTATGTATTACTTTTCTGCAATGTTATTATTGGCTTGCACTTTGTGAGTATTCTATGTAAAAATATATATGTATATAAAATATATATTGCATAGGACAGATTTAGGAGTTTTGTTTAGAGCAGTTAACATCTGAACATCTGAAGTGTCTAATGCATTAACTTTTGTAAGGTACTGAATACTTAATATGTGGGAAACCCTTTTGCGTGGTCCTTAGGCTTACAATGTGCACTGAATCGTTTTGTATAAGAATCCAAAGTGGACACCATTAACAGGTCTTTGAAATATGCATGTAATTTATATTTTCTATATTTGTAACTTTGCATGTTCTTGTTTTGTTGTATAAAAAATTTATAAATATTTAATACCTGACTGAAATTAAACAGGAGCGAAGATGAGCACCACCTCCCATGTCTGCAGTTGTATTTCCTGGTGCTCACCCTGTGCTGGGAACCATTTTGGGGGTTAATCTGAGCCAAGTGGCACTTTCAGTTCTCCCTTCTCAAGTGATGGCTGATGGTTCATGCACCTCCCCCTGTTCCTGCCCTTGTCCTCACTTCCCTGTCACCTACTAGTTCATCTCTGCTGCTTTTGCATTTTCTCCACAAGTATCTGTGGGCTTAGCACCGGTAAACAGCAAAGGTGCTATTGCAGCAGGAGGAACAGCCTAGGAGCTTTTATCAGTCCTGGATTTAGAAATAGATTTTCTTGATTAAAATGAAAATTAACAAGCTCTAAAGAACGGTTGACCCTTGAACAACACAGGGATTAGAGGCACTGACCTGCTGCACAGTCAAAAATATGCATAGAAGTTTTTTTTGTTTTTTTTGTTTTGTTTTTTTTGTTTTTTTTGAGAAGAGTCTTGCTCTGTCGCCCAGGCTGGTGTACAGTGGTGCAATCTCGGCTCACCGCAACCTCCGCCTCCCGGGTTCAGGCGATTCTCCTGCCTCAGCCTCCTGAGTAGCTGGGACTACAGGCACCTGCCACCATGCCTGGCTAATTTTTGTGTTTTTAGTAGAGACGGGGTTTCACCATGTTGGCCAGGCTGGTATCAAACTAGGCCTCAAGTGATCCGCTCGCCTCAGCCACCCAAAGTGCGAGGATTACCAGCATGAGCCACCGCACCCGGCCTGCAGAGAACATTTAACTCTCCTAAAACTTAATTGCTAATAGACTAATTGCCTGCTGGTGGCTGGAAGGAAGCCTTACCAATAACGTAAACAGTCGGTTAACACATATTTCATATGTCACATACTGTATTCTCACAATAGAGTAAGTTAGAGAAAATGTTATTGAAACAATGATGAAGGAAAAGTATTTTTACTATTCACTGACTGGAGGTGGTTCATCATAAAGGTCTTCATCCTTATCATCCTCACATTGAGGAAGGCTGAGGAGGAAGGGGAGGGGTTGGTCTTGCTGTCTCGTGGGTGGCAGAGGCAGAAGAAGTTCTGTGTCTCGTGGACTCAGTTCCAACCCGTGGTGTTCAAGGGTCACCTGTACCTGCTTTATACACCCCAAATCAGGCCCTAAAATAGTCTCAGGTCCTGTGAGCCCTAGTGACACAGTCTCTTCAGATTCAACACCTTTGATCTGAAAGGTGACTTTGATTTGTCATAATCTTCCAACTCATTTTCTACACGTTTTGACGCACCAGCGCTGTGATGCTCTTGGTTATGCTTGGCTGAAGTTTTCTTCTGCAGCTAATTTGCTAAAGGCAGGGGGTAATCAATCAGAAGTGACAGTGGTTGAAATCACAGGCCAATATCTTAGCAAATGTCTGTGTTGTAAATGGGAGAGTGCCTCTGGTGGGGTCTTCAAGGATCACTCCAGCCTGGCTAGGGAAACTCTAGGGGAGGGGCACTTGAAATTATTGTACTCACAGGTCCTAGAGAGGGAGGCATGCCATGCCAAGCAGGGGGCCGGATTGGAGGAGTGCCCAGGGATTAGGTGCAACTCAGCATGTATGAGAGAGAAAGAGAAAACCGCTGGGCAAGTGCCTTTACTGGGAGCCAGGGTGGAGGACACAAGCACAAGGTGCAGGTGTATCTCACTGGTGTGTTTCAATGTCACTAAGTCACAGTCAGGAGAAGACAAGAAGTGGAACTTGTGGCAGGGACCAGCCTTATTACACTGGCACTTGGTTACCTGGACAGGGTGCCCACTGCTTGTTTGTAGGATGTCAAGGCATCAGGAAAATAGGAAGTTTTTAAAAATTTACAATAGAATGTTAACCTCTTGCAGTGATCAGAGGATCAGCTTCGTATCAAAGATGAAAAGATACCAATCAACTCCTTGAAACCTCATCACCCACAAAACTACTAAAACAGAATGACAAATACAATTCTCGGCCAGGCACAGTTGCTCACGCCTGTAATCCCTGCACTTTGGGAGGCCGAGGCAGGCAGATCACTTGAGGTCAGGAGTTCAAGACCAGCCTGGCCAACATAGGGAAACCCCCGTCCCTGCTAAAGATACAAGAAATTAGCTGGGAGTGGTGGCACACGCGTGTAATCCCAGCTATTCAGGAGGCTGAGGCAGGAGAATCGCTTGAAACCGGGAGGCAGAGGCTGCGATGAGCCAAGATCATGCCATTGCACTCCAGCCTGGCAATAAGAGCGAAACTCCGTCTCAAAAAAAATAAAATAAAATAAACTTTTCTTTACCTGTCTATAATAATTTCTCAAAAAGTCAATTGGGGAGACTTAAAATGTTCAAAGCATAGCTATTTGTAGGACCAAAGTGAATAATATCCACCTGTATCTTTCCCAGGCCTCATGTTTTCCTTCTGTTATTTCAAACTTGTGTGAGTTACGCAAAAGGAATTTTTACTAAAAGAGAAGAGAAAAAAATTTTAAAATGACCAGCATAAGCATAATTGAGTTCAATCCCCCAGAAAGCGTTCTTCGGAGAACAGCCAGGCACTGCCTTTGTTTTTCCCCCTCCCCATCTGGGGTTAAGACCAAAAGCGGTCTGTCTTTGGAGGGAAATCTGGGGCTGTACAGCTTCCCACTCTGAGGGGAGCGTAATCCCGGCCAGAACCTGAGCTTCCCCAGGCAAAGCCTGACCTTGCCTACTGATCTAAGCATTCTGTGCTTCATTTTCACCCAAGAAAGGTGACTTCCTCCCGGCTAGGGAACTCCTCCCCTAGGACTCAGCTCATCCTGAACTAATAACCACATATGTCCATCATTTGTTCCATCCTTTGAGTCCCACCCATGTTCTTCAGGAAAGCTGCGGCTGGTCCACGTGCCTTGCCTGTACTTCTGTAGAACTGCCCCACCCTTCTCTGCCTGCAGCAAGGCTCCTGGAACTTGAATGTGCACTTGAATCTGCAGGTGGTGACTGGAGGTCTGTGTTTCTAACATGCTGCTGGGTGACGCTGTGCCGGTCCTGTGCTTGGCATTGTAGCAAGGCTCTGGGGTTTCCCACACTGGAGTCTGCATCAGAAACCTCTGGAGGCCTTGTTAAACACAGATGGCTGAACCCTATCCCCAGAGTTTCTGATTCCCTAGTACCAGGGTGGGGCCTGAGAATTTGCATTTCTAACAAATTCCCAGGTGATACTGATGCTGCTGGTGCAGAGAGGACACATGGAAACCACTGCTCAGCAGGAAGATGCAAAAGAAGCAGAAGCCGCCCCAACCTTGAAATACTCACAAAGCTGCTGTGGAGACCAGACACCTGCTGGGTGAATAAGAGCCTGGGGATCCTGCCTGGGAGGAGGAGAGAGCTGGGAGCTCTAGGGGTGAATGCCAATGGAGGTGCAAGGAGGTGACTAACTCCTGCTGTCTGAAAATGGTGAAGCACAGCCGAGGCCTGAAGCCCACCCTTAGTGATAGATTTAGTTAAACTTGGAAATGGTGCCCAGTCACTTGAGAACAGCACTTCTCAGACTCAGATGTACACAGGAACCGCCTGAGGAGCATATTAAAATGTGGGTTCTGAGGCCGTAGCTCTGAGGTGGGCTTGGAGATTCTGCAGCTCTAGAAGCTTCCAGGTGATGCAATACTGCTGGTGCAAGGACCGCTCTCTGAGAAACAAGGACCTAGAGGTCCAGGTCATCCTGGAGAGCTCTTCTAACCCTGGCCAAGAGCTTCGGGAAGCACTGGGGTTCAGGACCCCGCAGGGGAGTCTTCACTTTCCTTGTTTGAACTCTCAGTGCTGCCTCTCACACGCAATTCTGGACCCAGACAATAGAATCAGCACAGGAGCTTATTTCAGAACTAAAGATAGTTGACTGCTCCTAGGGGAGGAAGGGCTCTCTCTCAGGAAGTCTCAAACGCCCTGCTGCAAAATTTTCACCCTCAGGATCCCCAATTTCCCTGAACCTTAACAGACTTGCTTGTTCTGTAGAAATTGCCTATATTTCAAAGATAAAAGGACTAGAAAGGTAGCCTTTTCACCTATGTGGCTTCTCTTTTCTTTTTTTCTTTTGAGATAGGATCTCACTATATTGCCCAGGCTGGTCTCAAATTCCTGAGCTCAAGAGATCCTCCCATCTCAGCCTCCCAAGTGGCTGAGATAGCAGGCACGTGCCACTGTGTCTTGCCCTATGTGGCTTCTCCAAGGTGAATATGGGCCTTGTGGGGCTCCAGTTGGCACATGTAAGGTGTGTGTAGTAGTTTCATGTTCAGACTTAAAAGAAACTCAAAATTATGCTGGGGAATTCTCAGGGGCAGCCCCCTCCAAAATCAAAGACCTGAGGGGCGAAGCCCCAGCATCCTGCCCTGGTGAGCTGGGGCTGGCTCCAACAGCTGCTGTTCCTTGGCCTATCATCTCCTGAAGCTTTGACAGGCCAGCTGGGGTAGGGGGTTAGCCTTTGAGGCCTGTCCTGTCCTATGTGGCCCCAGGCAGTGCTGCTCCCTGTGCCTGAGACACTGGCTTCTCCACATAGACCTCAGACCCAGGACTGGGGCCACCGCCCTCACTGTGCACTTTACAGGGTCCTCCTCCAGGCCTCCACTCAGAGCCTACCATCCCGCTCTTCCCAAACCACATTCCAGGTGCCCAGAGTGTTGGAATTATCTGCCTCAGGGCCCCGGTTGTCCTCCTATCTGTCTGTTCTCCTACAAGTGGACCACACCGCCAGAATACACAGCTCAATCCCCAAGAGGCAGCCACGGCATCACTCTTTGGGTCTGGGGCTAAGAAGAAACCTGGACACATAGGCTGGGAGTCCACTTCCATGAACGTGAGGCCCCCAGGAGGCACAGGATGAATTCAAGTAGGAAGAGAAGGGACTGGGCCATGGGACAGAGACCTCCCTCTGGAGTCTTCCTCTAGGCCCTGTAAATGTTAGAGGCAGTTCTGCTTCCAAAACTTCCAGGGGAAAAGAGTGAAGGATTTGGCAATAAAGTCCTTAGTTTTCGCAAATGTCTGCAAATCATAAAAGTGCTTTTAAGTTCTCCACAGGTCAGGACTGGTCATGTTAGATTCTTACACCTCTCCCACCGTCCTTCCCCTACTAAATATTGGGAGACTCCCAGTCAATTCACCACCTTGGATGGCTGCCCCTCACCTTCTTCCCAGGGCCCCATATCCAATTAGTCCAAATACACTCATGTTTTCAAGCACCTTTCTGATGAACCTCCAGAAAGTAGCCAGCACTGCAGAAGTTTCTTATAGCACGTACTCAAATTTCTAGGATCCTACCAGTCAAAGGAAAACAGTCTCCTTGCTTCCACCAGGGAATTTGCTAACACTAGCTTCTAAGATCTGACCCCTCAGAGCCACTGTGATCCATCAATCAATTCAAAAATTATAGTGGCCTGGGGCTGCGTGGGTGAGGTGGCTGCTTGGGAGGCTGAGGTGGGAGGATGGCTTAAGCCCAGGAGTTCAAGGCTGTAGCAAGCTGTGATTGCACCACTGCACTCCAGCCTGTGCAGCACAGCAAGATACCATCTTTATAAAACCAAACCAGTGGCCAGGCACGGTGGCTCATGCCTGTAATCCCAGCACTTTGGGAGGCCGAGGCGGGCAGATCACGAGGTCAGGAGTTTGAGACCAGCCTGGCCAATATGGTGAAACCCGTCTCTACTAAAAAAAAAAAAAATTAGCTGGGCGTGGTGGCGTGTGCCTGTAGTCCCAGCCACTTGGGAGGCTGAGGCAGAAGAATCACTTGAACCCAGGAGGTGGAGGCTGCAGTGAGCCAGGATCACGCCACTGCACTCCAGCCTAGGTGACAGAGTGAGACTCTGTCTCAAGAAAAAAACAAAACAAAACAAAAAAAACACCAGAAAACATAGTGAACTACATTTAAATTTATTTAATCACAGTACTAAATGCTACACAGCAACTGTGTAGAATGCTACATAGCAATGAAAAGCCATGCTTTAAAAGAGTTGTGCATTACATGAGGAAGTGTGCATAATATAATTTTAATGAAAAATCAGATTGGCAGTATACTCATTTTTTATAAAAAAAAAAAAAAAAAAAAAAAAAAAAAAAAAAAACAATGGCCGGGCGCAGTGGCTCACGCCTGTAATCCCAGCACTTTGGGAGGCCGAGGCAGGCAGATCACGAGGTCAGGAGATTGAGACCATCCTGGCTAACATGGTGAAACCCCGTCTCTACTAAAAATACAAAAAATTAGCCAGGTGTGGTGGTGGGCACCTGTAGTCTCAGCTACTCGAGAGGCTGAGGCAGGAAAATGGCATGAACCCGGGAGGCAAAGCTTGCAGTGAGCCAAGATCGTACCACTGCACTCCAGCCTGGGCAACACAGCGAGACTCAGTCTCAAAAATAATAATAATAGTAATAATTTTATATATATATTTTATATATATATGTATAT
>NW_016803344.1:3845391-3865389 GCF_001698545.2 Rhinopithecus bieti | reverse complement strand
AGAGAGAGAGAGAGAGAGAGAGAGAGAGAGAGAGAGAGAGAGAGTACAAATACACAGGAAAAAAAATACCAGAAATCTGCAGGCCTTAATGTTAACAGTGGTTATTGCTGGGTGGTAGATAACAGGTGATCTTTTTATTTCCTTCTCTATTGTTTTTATCTTTTCCAAAACATTTACAGTGTATCAAATTGACTGAATCAAGGGGTGTGTGTCTGAGTGTATGTCTATTCTGGGTGTGTCTATGAGGATGTTTCCAGATAAGATTGGCATTTGAATCAGTAACCTGAGTGAAGAAAATTGTTCTCACCCATGTGGGTGGGCACCGCCCAATCTGCTGAGGGCCTGAGTAGAACACAAAGGCAGAGGAAGGAGGAGTCCACCCCTTTTTGCCTCCTGCGTGCCTGCTTCAGCTGAGGCATCCATCTCCTCCTGCCCTTGGGCTGGGATTTACGCTACCACTCCCCTGGTTCTTAGGCCTGTGGACTCAGGCTGGAAACACACCCCCGGCTTTCCTGAGTCTCCAGCTCAAAGACAGCAGCAGGTCATGGTACTTCGCAGCCTCCATAATTGCATGAGTGAGTTCTTCCTGTATATATGTCCTTCTGGTTCTGTTTCCCCGAGAGGTCTGGCTTTTACAATGAGAAAAAGATGGGTAACTATTACTTTTATTATTTATGCATACCATTTACCAATTAAAAGTAACTAATTATTACTTTTAATTGGTAAATGGTATGCACCAAACCTAGCCAGCCTGCCTTCAGGGGGTGTCTCTGTAGCATTTTCTCAGACATAAGTACAGCTTTTGAGAGTGTAACATGCCAAGCTCTGTACCCAATATTTGGCATATATAACCGTATCTGATCTTCACAATGCTCTCCATTTTAGGAAGCTGACATTCAGAAACATTCATTCTGTCACTTACCCAGGGTACACAGTATGCTCTCCAAAACTATATTATGGAAACACACGACCATCGATTTGTGATGCTATTTAATAGTTTGGCATAGAGGTCCTGAGCCTGGAGTGCTATGGGCACAACTCATGACCTATGTGAATGGTGCCTCCTGGACTTGTGCAGGGCACCAACTTCAAGGGACTCTGCTGCCTCCAAGCAGTACCTGGTGGAATTGTCAGCAACCCTAAAAGCAAGCTCAACCTGCAAGGCAGCCTACCCAGACAGACGACGCCCCCTCCAATTGAGCCATGATCCCATAGAGCCGTAGAAAATTGATCACCTCCTGCAGGAAGCCACGAGGGTGCTCGCATGGCTGGGAACTCTTTTTTCTCTAACTGTCCCAGACAATCTGCCACTTTCGTCCCTGCTTCTAAAACAAAAAAAAGTCATTATCTACATTTTTATAGTGGGCAAAGTTATCAGTTTTTAGTAAGCCCATCCCTTAGCTCCCTTACTTGATCCATCCTTTTCAGGAAACCTTCCAGGACCCCATCTTCATTGTCTTCCTTGCTGGTTACACCATCTGGATCAGTTTTCTAGGGCTGCCATAACCAAGTACCACAGATTGGGTGGTACGATAGAATTCTATTTCTTCACAGTTCTGGAGGCTGGAAGTCCAACATCAAGGTGCCAGCAGGTGTGCTTTCTTCTGAGGCCTCTCTCCTGAGCATGTAGATGCCTCCTGCCTCCTTGTGTCTTCTCATGGTCTTCCCTCTGGGTATGTCTGTGCCCTAAGCCCCTCTTCTTACAAGGACACGAGTCATATTGGATTAGGGCCCACCCCAATAATGTCACTTAGTGTAATTACCTCTTTAAAGACCCTATCTCCAAACACAGTCATAAGAGGTTAGGGCTTCAACATACACATTGGAGGGGTGGGGAGACACGATGCAGCCTATGACATCATCTTTCTAGAAGTGTCATAAGAGTATGTCTGTGTCACTCTCAACGCAGTTCAAAGGCACTCTCAGGACTGTGAGGGCCTTGTGAGGACACCACATTCACACACTCCCTATGCTTCTCACAATGAAGATGCCATCGTCTGAGTCACTGTGTTCCCCTGCACAGACTGGGTCAGGGCTCACCACTTACCTTAGGATCGCCAGCGGTGCCTACCTCATAGTGCCCATGGCAGAGCAAATCGCAATGTTTCCATTCTGGATATAGCTCCTAAAGTCCAGCCACCACATCCCTAAGTCTGGCACAAAGTGAAGAGTTTCATGATCAACCAACTTGGTTTAGTTTGGCTCAGACCTAGGAAAATCCAAAACTTTATACCGGATCATGTTCTTCCCACACACAAATACACTGCAAACACACCTGGTTTGGAGTTATGCTGATTAGAAGTTAATTAACATAAAGCCAGGAGTGTTGGCTATAATTTAGTGTGTGCTACAGAAAGGCTGGCAAGGTCCCCTTCCTGCATGTTGCCCAATTCCAAATGCTGGGCGTGCCCACCACCCTGTGTACAGCAGCTACCCACACATGGAATGTGTCCACTCAGGTTTCTTCATGGCCGAGGCTCACCTTCCTGAGGCCTCAAGTCCAAGGTCAGGCGAAGCACCACAGAGAGTATCAGAGGATCTCAAAGGCCCAAGTCGTTCCAGCTGGGTGCCCACTGTCCTCGCCCACTGTCCAGACTCACAGACTGGAGAATCCAATGAAAAGCCTATAATTTTGATTTTCTTCTTTTCCCTGAATGACTCTGAATCTCCTTTTACCCCAACCCCCGGAAGAGGCCTTTTCTCACCAGCCAATCTGAAGACCCCTTTCTCTACACCGCTTTTCAGTGAAGGAATGACAAGTGCTGGGGTTGCTATTTCTATCACACAGATAGCAAAACATTTATTGCAGACCAGACTCATTCCAAAGGAAGGTTTCCAGTCTCCAATGAGGGTCATCCAGCACAGCTATTTCTTGAAGAAATAGCTCTGGACCTTTGATGAACAGAAAAAAGAACGAAGGAATGATTCCACATGTGATCAGGCCCAGATCCCCCACATGAAGTCTGTCGAAGGCCATTCTTAGCTTGAGAATTTTAAGAGTAAGATTTTTCTCTGCCTCCCAAGGAAAAGGTCCATTGTAGTTCTGCTACACATTTGATTTCTTTTTTTTTTTGAGATAGAGTCTCACTCCATCACTCCAGCCGGGGTGCAGTGGCACAATCATAGCTCACTGCAGCCTTGATCTCCCCCTTTTCAAGTGATCCTCCCACCTCAGCCTTCTGAGTAGCTGGGATCACAAGCATGTGTCACCATGCCAGGCTATTTTTTAAACTTTTTTTGTAGAGATGGGGTCTTGCCACGTTTCCCAGGTCTCGAACTCCTGGGCTCAAGTAGTCCTCCCACCTTGGCCTCCCAAAGTGCCGGATTACGGGCAGAAGCCTCCATGCCCGGCCCACATTTGATTTTGACCAGCCACATTTGAGCTGCCACATTCCCCCAGGCTGCCAGGAGGTGGAGATGAATCCAACAAATAAACCAGGATGGGCTGTTTGGCTCTGTCCCGCCAAGTTATGGAAAATGCGAGGAAAAAAACCACCATCTTGCTCCTGACGTAATCACCCTAAAGAGTAAGTAATTGGACAACAAAAACGTTGTTTAAGTAGGCTTCTCCCAGTTCCCAAAAGTAAAACCACAATATAAAATGGCACAGTATTTGCATCCTCCAAGGTGAGGGGCAACCTTCATTATAAAACCACACAGACCAGACAGTATTATTCAGTAATAAAAAGGTATAAAGGACCGTTACATGCTACAACATGGATTAACCCTGAAAACATCACGCTGAGTGAAAGAAACCAGTCACAAAAGACCACACATGAGGAGGTTTCAGTTATATAAAATGTCCAGAAAGGGCAAATCTGTAGAAGCAAACCGTGAATTAGTGGTTGCCAGGGGTAGGAGGGAGGTGGAGGATGGGAACTGACTCCTAATGGGTACAGGGTTTCTGTCTGGTGTGATAAAATGTGCTGGAATTAAATGGTAGCAATCAGTGAACAACTTTCTGTCTGTACCAAATATCCCTGAGTGTACACCTTGAAGTGGCGAATCTCATGTTATGGGAATTACCCCAATGGGGCTATTTTTTAATTTTAATTTTTGTTTCTGTTTATTTATTTATTTTAAGACAGAGTCTCACCCAGGCTGGAATGCGGTGGTGTGATCTTGGCTCACTGCAACCTCTGCCTCCCGGGTTCAAGCGATTCTTCTGTCTAAGCCTCCTGAGTAGTTCGGATTACAGGCTCGCGCCACCACCCCTGGCTAATTTTTGTATTTTTAGTAGAGATGGGTTTTCGCCATGTTGGTCAGGCTGGTCTCAAACTCCTGACCTCCGGGGATCCACCAGCCTCGGCCTCCCAAAGTGTTAGGATTACAGGTGTGAGCCCCTGCACCTGGCTGATGATGTTATTTTTTTTTTAAAGCACAGAATTACCTACCCAAGCACAGAGGTGATGAGAGGGTAGGGGGAGGGTTAGGCAGTTGATTGAGGTTTAATCTGTTGTAATAACATTGCTGTCCACTTGCTTTTCTCATGAGTAAGAAAGTTTTTTTTCCAGAAAACAGTATACAGAGAAGCATAAATAGCTTTAGGTCTAGCATATTTCTAGACACTTGGTCCTAAGTCTTTTTTGGTTACAAAATCGAAGGCTAAATCAATGAAAGCTGAAAAATGAAATATGAGATTCTTGACCTTTAAGGAGGTAAGAAAAGTGAAAAGGAACACAGTAATGTTTAATTATGGAGCAGCTGAGTTTAAAACCTGCTTGCCCCTGCTGTGATATGTAATACTTACAAGGCCTGCTGGTATCAAGAGCTGATGGGATCGTTACCAGGAGAAAAGGCCCTTCGCCCATATGCAGCAGAAATGTGGTCCACTTTATTCTATCTAAAGTACTAAAATTTCCTCAAGAAAAAACTCTGGACCATTGGTGAACTAATAAATGCTCGGGGGTCTGGGAAGTGGCTTCATGCACCTGTTTTTGTGACAAGTTTGGTACTGCCTTTTCTACTAGGTTATAAATTACTTCTCATATAGACTATTTCTTTTTTTTATTTTTTGTTATTTTACTTTAAGTTCTGGGATACATGTGCAGAATGTGCAGGTGTGTTACATAGGTATACATGTGCCATGGTGGTTTGCTGCACCTACCAACCCGTCATCTAGGTTTTAAGCACCACATGCATTTGGTATTTGTCCTAATGCTCTCCTTCCCCTTGTCCCCCACCCACAAATAGACCTTGGTGTGTGATGTCCCCCTCCCTGTGTCCATGTGTTCTCATTGTTCAACTCCCACTTATGAGTGAGAACATGCGGTGTTTGGTTTTCTGTTCCTGTGTTAGTTTGCTGAGACTGATGGCTTCCAGCTTAATTCATGTCCCTGTAAAGGACATTATCTCATTCTTCTTTATGGCTGCATAGTATTCCACGGTGTATATATGCCACATTTTCTTTATCCAGTCTACTTCTCATGTAGACTATTTCCACGCCTTTCATTCACCTGGTGGAAAGTCTATCCTTTTTCCGAAAGACAGCATTTCTCCTGACATCTCCATCTGCCCAGTTGTTCCCTCTCCACCTCACAGGAAAGTTATGCTGATGAGTAAGGACACACCCTTGTCACTCACCGAGCTGTTTTGGCAAGACTAGGTGGCGTGAATACCAGGCCTTGTGAAGGGTGGGGGGCCTTGCTGGAGTCTCAACTTCTTCACTGCCCACGTTGCGGCTCTTCCTTACTCACTTGACCTACTTGCTATGTTCAGAAGCCTTGCTTGATCCTGTAAGACCCAGATGTCCCTTCTGAGTCATCGTGTGGCGTTTGGCCTTGTCTTCCCTGGCCTGCATTGACACCCAGTCCTCCTTCCCTGTGTGTCATCACATACCTGCGTGGCACTTCCAGATGGAGTTGGGAGAGCAGAGAAGATGGAAGCGAGGCATTGGTTCGTGTCCAGTTGGAAAATCAGCAATGTTTCCATATGGCAGCTTCCGTGGAGGGAAGAGAACACCCAGTCAACCCTTCAAATCAAGGACCTCCATGGTGGGGGTGGGCGTGGTCTACGAAGATGCATGCCCCTGTGCTGAAGGGATCACTCCCCTCCTGCCCCACAGTAATTACCATTATCCAGAGATGGAAAGGAGAATGCATGGTTGAGCAAATGTTAGCTCTTTTTCTCCTTTTCCTGGACCACAAAGCTAAGCTGGATAGAAAAGCTTGCAGGGCAGAAACAGTTGTAAAAGAAATCCATGGGGACACCCTAGATGTCCGCTGTTCCCATTCTGTTCCTTCCTCCCCACCCCACTCTCTTTGGCAAGCCAGTCCTCCACGGGGACACCTGCAATGA
This sequence comes from Rhinopithecus bieti, assembly GCF_001698545.2. Lineage (NCBI taxonomy): Eukaryota > Metazoa > Chordata > Mammalia > Primates > Cercopithecidae > Rhinopithecus > Rhinopithecus bieti. The sequence goes on along the minus strand of NW_016803344.1, from coordinate 3,859,092 downwards.
GTTACTCCCCGCTGCACAGCCTCACTTCTCTCCAAGAACTAACCTCATCATTCAGACTCATCATGAATCCATACCTTAGAGTTTCTTGAGCCACCTCTAGGGTACTTACAATCCTCTGCTTATGTTGTTCCCTCCACCTAGAATGTCTTTCCTGATCCCTATCTCCAGCTGGCAAACTCTTAATGTATACATCAAGACCCAGCTGAGGCCAGGCATGGTAGCTCACATCTGTAATCCCAGCACTTTGGGAGGCTGAGGCTGGTGGATCACCTGAGGTCGGGAGTTCAAGACCAGCCTGGCCAACATGGTGAAACCCTCTCTCTACTAAAAATACAAAAATTAGTCAGGTGTGGTGGCACATGCCTGTAATCCTAGCTACTTGGGAGGTTGAGACAGGAGAATTGCTTGACAGAGGTTGCAATGAACCGAGATTGTGCCACTGTACTCCAGGCTGGGCAACATCTCAAAAAAAAAAAAAAAAAAAGGCCCGACTGAAATCTGAAATGTCAGCCTGATGAAGCCTATGAATCCTGCTCAGTATAATGTTTTAAATGCATAAAGTAAGATACATGGGTTATAACATAAACTGATTAAACTAAAATATAGTTATCAAAATATGTTAATGCTCACTAAACTTAAATATCTAAAAACTCACTAAATAAGGTATACTGAGGTGAGCCTAATAACAAACATAATGTAACAGTGATATATGTAAAGGATATTTTGAGATTTGTTATGCCTGGAATTAGGTTGACCAACTTGTCCTGGCTTGTACCATACTTTCCCAGTTTAGCACTGAAAATCCTGTGTCCTGGAAACTCCCTCCATCTCTGGCAAACTGGCACTTGAGAACCCTGTGTCCTGGAGAATCCCTCAGTCCCTGGTGAACTGGGACAGTTGGTCACCCTACCTGTAATGTGGCATGAAAGCATCTGTGATTATTAGTGGTGTTATAATCACAGGTACAGCTAATGCTACTGTGAGTTGCTACCTGCATTCTTCATGGAGGAAAAGCTCTATTTCAGGTAGAGGTGAGTGAAAATAAAGATGTGATTGGTTTTTCCCATCCAAGTTCATGTATTTTCCAATTTCTACCCATGGACAGTCCCCTTCCAGTTAAGAACCCCTGCAATTGGTAAGACAGAGTTAGGTCTACTCTCCTCTAATATTTATACTTTGTTCCTGGCTCTACAATAATTTACCAAACTGTTGTAATTGTTTGTTTAAACAACACAACAAAAATTCTCCATTAAGCACCTTTCTTACAGGGTTGTAGGGGAATTAAAAGAAATGTATACAGGAGAAGCTGGCATTAAACAGATCATTGTGGTACAACCAGAGCCCTCTTGCATGGTTGAATCTAAATTGGTTGAAAAATTTTGGAACACTGTTTCACAGGTTCTACTAAAGTTGAACACACCCCATCCTATGACCTAGCATTTTGACTCCTGAGTATTTCCCCAAGAGAAATGAGAGCTTATAGTCATCAAGAGACATGCCTAAGAATTTTCTAGTAACTGTATTCACAATAGCCCCAAATGAAGAATAACCCAAGAAGAACAGATCAAGAAGTTATGATCTTTTTAAACAACCATATACCATACAGGAATGAGAATTCACAAATAATATCTCAGCCAGGTTTGGTGGCACATACCTGTAATCCAGCACCTTGGGAGGCTGAGGCTGAGGATCCCTTGAGGCTAGAAGTTCAAGACCAGCCTAGGCAGCGTGACAAGACCTCACTTCTACCAAATGAAAAAAAAAAAATAGCCACTATGACTACATGTGCCTGTAGTCATAGTTACTTGGGAGGCTGAGGCAGGAGGATCACTTGAGCCCAGGAATTTGAGACTACAGTGTGCCATGATGGCACCACTGCACTCCAGTCTGGGTAAGAGAGTGAGACCCTGTCTCTAAAAATTAAAAATTAAAAAGCAATTTAAAAAAACAATAATAACATCTCCAGGGAACAATATTAATAAATCTCACAAGCATAATTTTGAACAAAAGAAATCAGCTACAAAACAATGCATAATGCATATTATGCATATTGCACGATTCCATTTGTATGAAAGAAGGGTGAAACACCAGCCTGGAAGCTAGAAGTCAAGACAGTGGTTACCATTGAGGGGGGTGGGAATATTCTGCTGGTTACCTAAGGGTACTGAGTTTGTGAAAATCTACTGAATTTTGTACTATGGCATGTGCATTTTTCTATATTATGTTATACTTCAATAAAAGTATTCAATACATTGGGTCCCTATTCCCACCTCTTGCCGGATCTCACCTGCAGCCACCACCAACAAGAAGTGACCTCTCCCTGCGTTTTCCACTTGGGTTGGCTCTGCGGCTTGGCAAAGACTTTCCCCTGCTGAATCCATCCCTTTCTCTACAGTGCTTTGGACTTCCTCCTGGCCAAGGGCAACCACAGCCTCTGGCACGAACCTCTTCGGTTGCCTTCACAACCATCAGTGCTTCATTAATATTTCTGGCAGGCCACTAATTAACATGTTAGCACATACCTGTGTATTCAAAGCAGCTTTTAGGCCTGAACTTACTACCCTTTACACTATTTCAGGGAAGGATTTGTATTGTATTCTGTGGTTTCAACTGTGCCAAGCAGCAATTGATAAGCAGCAACTGTAACAATGATGGGAGCAGCAGGCATGATACCCCCTGCATAGATGAGAAAACTGATGCTCAGTACAAACTTACGCCACCCCAAAGATGCCCAGCTAATATACCATTTATTGTCTGAGGTGGAAGTCACCTTCCATGAGAGTGAAGGCCAAAGCTCCCCTGTAACTGATGATGATTAAGCCCTGCAAAGCCAAGAGTGGCAGACTGGGGATTAGAACTCATGTCTTTGGCTCATGTCCACTGTGCAGCACCCTGGGCCCCGCCCCCTGAGAATGAACACCAACCTGAGCAACCCAGGTGCCCCCACTCTGACACAATAAGAACTGGACCCTCATCTGGTCCAGGTAGCCTCATCCTGGCCTTTCTCCATTTGGACATTTTACTATGTATTTAGGGAGAGATGACAAACTGCAGAACAACTTATCAGGTTAATTATGCTTTTAAAAACATCACAGACAAGCAGCGAAGTGATGGGGAGGCTAAATGAGGAACTCGGTGGTGGCTGAGTCTGGCATTCTTTGCTCTTCTTTGGGTCTGCAGGTGGGCGTTTCTGCCCTTTCCTGGGCCTCTCCTTTCTGGACAACACAAGAGACAGATCACCTTAAAACACAGCCTTCATCCTGTACACACCCGAAGCCTTAAAACACAGCCCTCATCCTGTACATGCCCGAAGAAGTGGCCCCCCATCTTCTATCTTCTCCCCTACAAACATCCTGTTCCATGTACACTGGGTGATGCCCGCATGAGAGGAAGAAATGCTTCAGTGGTCTCGGCTGAGCCAGAAGGACTATTGCTCTTCCTCACCTCCCACCCTTCCTCACCTTCCTCCCATCCTCCCCTTACTCCACCCCACTCCCTGCCCTGAGTCAATTCCTCACAGCCAAGTTCCAAAAACTGATGCACTCTGACCAGAAAGGGCAGAAAACTGCAGAGGAAATGATCCATGGATTAGCACGGCATTTGACTCTCCAACCTGCGGTCACCCTCTGGGCTCCTGCTTTGCTTCTAAAACAACTCTATGCCACAGAATTTCAACTACCACCAGGTCTTCAACATGCTGCGCTTGATTAAGAAAACAACAGTAACAACTGTAAAACTGTCTCCCTTATCGCTGTAAAATGTTCTCTCGCTGCTTTTGTATATTCCAACCAACTGCGATTTGGACCATTGAGCCTGCCCTCTGGTATGCGTCACCGACCAACAAGGGATGAAGGGAATCTAGATGCATCTAGATCCCAGGCACTGTGCTAGGTGCCAAGCAAACACATGGGAATGAAACACAGTCTTTCAACTTCTGTGAGCTCAGCAGAATGTGTGAATGGGAGGCTCCGGTGACTACAGTAATCGGCTCTGCGCCAAGTGACAAGGGAACCACATGGAGACTCCTGGCTGGGTTTGGGGGGAGAATAGTGGGCAAACCATAAAGGAGGGTGAATTTAAGATTTTTGAAAAGCTATAGTCCAAATTCTAAGACCGTAAAAGCTGAAAAATAGGCATATTCTACGACCCAGTAAATCTACTCCTAAGAGTATATATTCAACAGAAATGTGGGCACCAAGAAGAACATGCAAGAATATTCACGACAGCCCTATTCATAAGATCCCAAATGAGAAGCCGCCCAAATGTCGGTCAACAGGGAAATGGATAAGTAGGTTGTGGAATATTCTCACAATAGAATGAATGATCTATAACTACACACAATGTGGGTGAACCTCAAATATGTAATTTGAGCAAAAGACAGACACAGAAGATTATATTCTATATAATTCTATATATATGAAATACCAAAATCAGACAAAACTAACCTATGGCATAGGACTCAGGAGAGTGGTCAGTATAGGGGAGGGAATCATGGCGTGAAGAGGCCATGAGGAGCTTTGTGCTATCATGCTCAGTTTCCTAATCTGGGTGCAGGTTACAATGGTGTGTTTGGTTTGTAAAAATACATAATGCTGGGCTGGGGGTGGTGGCTCATGCCTGTAATCCCAGCACTTTGGGAGGCCGAGGCGGGCGGATCACAAGATCAGGAAATCCAGACCATCCTGGCTAACACGGTGAAACCCCATCTCTACTAAAAATACAAAAAATTAGCCAAGTGTGGTGGCGCGTGCCTGTAGTCTCAGCTACTCGGGAGGCTGAGGCAGGAGAATCACTTGAACCCAGGAGGTGTGGATTGCAGTGAACCAAAATGGCACCACCGCACTCCAGCCTGGGCGACAGAGTAAGACTCCATCAAAAAAACACCAAAAACCAACAAAACAAAACAAAACAAAAAACATAATGCTGGACATTGCAAATATGTGCAGCTTCTGTGTGGACCTCAGACTTGAATAAAAAGAAAAAATTAACTATGTCTATTGCCTTAGTCCATTCAGGTTGCTATAATAAAATATCATAAACTGGGTGATTTATAAACACCACATACTTATTTCTCACAGTTCTAGGGGCTGGCAAGTCCAAGATCAAGGCGCCAACAGATTGGGTGTCTGGTGAGAACCCACTTTGTGGTTCACAGAGGGCCATCTTTCACTGTGTCACCACATGGCAGAAGGGACAGGGAGCACTCTCAGCCTCTATTATAAGGGCACTAATCCCAATCATCAGGGCTTCACCCCATGACCTAATCGCCTCCCAAAGATCCACCTCCTAGTACCATTACCTTGGGGGTGAGAATTTCAACATATGAGTTGTTGAGGGGACACAACATTCGGACTGTAACAGCTGTTTAGGTAGCTACACAGCTAAATAAATATTATTTTTCAAATCACATTTCAGCTATTTCTCTACCATTAAGCCATGGGCCAGCAATGGAACCCGGCTTATCCTTCTTGTGTTCTTCCTTTCTTGGCACAAATATGGTGGGTCATCTTCCCAAACAGTAACCTCCCAGGTATAGTTCATTTGGCCTGGTAGGTTGTATTCAAACAATCACTGTATTCACTTATAAATGCTCTCAAACTGGTCCAAGGTCTAATCAAAGCAGGAAATTGATCAAATAATGACTCATTCATGCATTCTAGAATTCTCCCATTCCCTGCTGCTTTTTTAGAAATTAGCATAATTTTCTATTATTTATGCATTCTAGAGAACTATATCATAGACCCCTGCATCATGGAACACCCAGATCCCTGGTCTCCATCTCATTCTCCCTGCTTTCTCAAAGATGATCCGTACACAATTCTATTACCCAGACTATATAATGTAATCCACTTTATGTAACATAGTATAATTCACCTGGCCCTGGTCTCTCAGTTCTTTTGAAGAAATGAATGTTCTCACACTAATTCCTTGGCCTGTTTGATCTTTACAGGCAGGGAAGAGGGATGCGAGGCAGGATTGGGTCAGCTCCACATTCTCCACATCTGCTCATTGTTTTCTTGCCTTGTTTCAGCTTCCAGAGCTCCTCCCTGCTTCTCCAGCAATTTCAGTCTTCCACACTCCTCTGTGCCTTTGTAAACAGCCTTTTGTTCACTAACAAGAGGAATCTGCAGCCACGTCAGCTCTAAACCAACCTCCCACCATTCTCTGGGTAAAGTCCTACTCAGAAAGAGAATAGGAGGAAGAGGGATGGAGGGGGCTGGAGATGATTGTGTCTGGTGGGAACAGACAGGGGGACAGTACACAGAGTTCAGAATGGGACAACGAGCCCGCCAAGGCTGCACTGCCAGCCTGGCTGGGTGACCTTGAGCCTATCTGGGCCTGTGACCTCACCATGCAAAGGAGCTGGACCAGAGAATTCTGAGTCCTTTCTAGCTCTAAACACTCTGGCCCTAAACATCTATATGTTAAACAAAATTGTCCTAACATTTGTCTCTGGGTACTGAAATATTAGGAGATTTTTAATTTTTCATCTCCATTTTGCAAACAGTCTGTGCTAAGATTACACTACTGTGTTTCTGTTCTGTGTGTATTCAGAAGCACAAAAAGTCTGTGGTTCTAGAAAGGAAATAGAAAAGTTCTTTAAAAACAAAGAAGTGGGGAAATGAAACAAATGTTAAAGGCAGAAGAGAAAGAAAGGCCCAACTGGAGGCCCCAAATCCACCCAGAGCCCTGAAGCCCCGGTTTCCCACTGATAGGCTGCAGTCTTTGTCTGCTCTCTGGCGCCCTCTGCTGGCCTTCTTGGTAACAACAGTTTAATTTGGTTTGCAAAAGTGCTGGGACGCGAATCCACCGTGAACACTAACCGGGTTCACGTTCAGCATAAAAATAGCTTTCTGTTTACAGGAAAATCTTGCCCCATACTTGCCTCCATAATTCACTTTTAACTTTGCCTTGCAGTACTAATTGTATTGACCTTTGGGATAATTCAGTCCTTCAAGCATTCCCGGCCCAACATGCCAGGAAGCCTTCTCACGTGTCTTCCACTCCATACCTACCAGTCCTGTTTCCCCACTACCGGATGAAAGTGTGATCCCCCCACCCCGCGCCACACACACACACACACCCTGTTGGTCCCACCCTCGGGGCGTGGTGGTCCAGGTGAACGCTTGCTCTCTTTCTGAGCTAAACCTCCCCACAGAGGCTGTCAGCAAAGACTCCTTTGCTGTCCGAGGCTGGCCTTTAGGTGCAGGACACTATGCATGTCCAGCGAGGCTTGTTGAAGCCACATCTGTCATAGATATTGATGGGAAAAGCATTTTCCTTCTAACACGCCTAATTCCAATTCTAAAAGGCACCTCTCAAGTCTTGCTGAACTTCATCAAGATTTTCACGTAGTTTCCTTAGTAAAGTGTGATGAGAAGGTCCATCCTTCTCAGGATGAAGGAGTGGTCCAGGAAGCCCTGATTGGTCCTGCCAGGGAGGGAAGGGCTGCCTTATTTGGAGACCTGCAGGAATGCAGCTCCTATATAGCTGGGCGGACCTGGCTGCCAAGAGGGTGTGCTGGGGGACTGTGCAGCTCGAGGCTCCAGAGGCACACTCCAGAGAGAGCCAAGGTACGTGAGGGGCCACTTCTGTGGTCAGAGTTGCTGGTTTCTTATCAAGGCTTTACTCCGGACTGAAAATCATGCAAGGATTTCTTTACTCCCACATCGGGGATGGGTCCCAAGTTCAGGGGAGACTTGCGAGGATATTCAGTCATCACTGGGCTTGCCTTTCTATAAGCTGGTGCTACAATAAAATGCTACTTTAGGTTTGTTGGTTGGGATTTTGTTTGGCCTTTAAGCCTCTGCCTATGAAAATTAATTTCTTTCTCAAGAATGCTGTGCTTTTATTTTTTTTATTTGACTCACCTGAAATGATCTATTATACCATTATTCTTATTTAAGATTTCTCCTTAAAAAAGGAATGAAATGGAGTATGGCCCGCTATTTAGGAGACTAATGAATGTTTGCTTAGTGCTTGGATCTCTTTGGAGAAAGCCAGTCTGAGTTGACTGTGCTCAGGGGGCAGAGAGAGTGGGGTGAGGGGGCCCAGGTGCTCATGACCACCCTGGGACAGAGACGAGGTGATGTCTCCGAGCAAGGAAAGGTCAGCGAGGCCTCTTCACAGGCTTCTAGAAATGACTGGGTGTGCTTCTAGAGATCACTTCAGCTGTGTTTTGCCTTTTTTTTTTTTTTTTTTTTAAATATAAGGACCAATGTGGCATCAGAGTTGAACATTTTAACGGAGGAACATTCGCCACTTTTAGGGATGCTGCAGGGGGGTCGGTGGAGGGTGTGTGAGGGGCTAAACAAGCTCCCTGTCCGCCTCCTCCGGCTCTGGGTCCCCGCAGCCTCACAGTAAATCTTCACCTAGGAGACAGCTTAGGCAAGCTCCGCTCTGGGAACTCTTTCTGCTTCCCTGAGCCACACAGACAAAGACCCAGGTGCTGGAATGCCCTGACAGTCGGCCTTGGGAAGTGGATTTCCCGATGGCTATTGTAGTTTCAGGAGCCGAATGTGACAGGCAACCTTGAGGGGTGGGGTGAAGAGCTTCTCCAGGACATCAGCGGCAGTGTTCGGATGTCCCAGGGCCACCTTGACCCGGGACCCTCCTGGTGTGCCCCCAGGCCCTCCTGTCTTCCCTTTCATCTCATTTTCTCCAAAATTCCTCAAGGGCCCTGCCCTTTGCCCTTTGCCCAGCTCAGGGGGCATCATGCCCAGTGAGTGAAAAGCACAGTGTGTGAGCACTGTCTTCTCCTGAAACCCAGATGGGCAGTGGGGCATGGCTAGTGGATACATGCAGTGCAGCATTAGACAGAGCCCAGTGCAAGTCTGCCACCTCCCCCCTGTGCAGCCTTGGGTAAATTACTTAACTTCTCTGAATCCCAGGACAACATTTATAACATGGGGATAATAATGTACCTACTTCATGTGAGAATTAAGTTAGGCAATGTGATAGAAGGGCTTAACACAGTGGCAGGCATGAAGACAGTATGTAACAAAAAGCCAGTAGGATAAGCAGATGGTCACGCTGTCCCCCAGGCGTGAGATTGGAAATGATGCCTGGAGCACACTTGACCCCTGGACATAGGGGAGACAGGGGTCCCTTTACTACGTTTCCATCTTTCCCTCTCCCCTACCTTCCTCCTCCTCTCTCTCTCATTACTGCAAAGGTCTTTAGGATCAGCAGCCAGTGAATTCCTCAGAATAGATGGAAGAATGCACCTAAGACAGTGCCAGCTCACAGCAATAAAGAACAAAGAGGGGAGATTAAAAGTACAATCTAAAATCAGGCACAGTGGCTCGTGCCTGTAATCTCAGCACTTTGGGGGGCTGAAGTGGGAGGATCACTTGAGCCTGGGCAACATAGTGAGACCCCGTTTCTACAAAATATATTTTAAAATTGGCTGGATGTGGTAGTGTGCGCCTGTAGTCCCAGCTACTCTGGAGGTTGAGGCAAGAGGATTGCTTGAGCCCAGGAGTTCAGCGCTGCAGTGAGCTATGATCACGCCACTGCACTCCAGCCTGGGGCCTGGGCAACAGAGTGAGATCCAGATTCTGTCTCTAAAATATGTGTGTATATGTATATGTATATGCATACACACACACATATAGTCCATGCCCACAAGCATTTGATTCCAACTCTTCTATTGTGTTTTCCTCCCAGGGATTTCTTGATTTGAAAGACTTGGGAGTATCAAAGAAAACCTACATGTATTAAGTCACCACTCCTTTATTTCCCATGCATATTCAAAGCCTCTGTAATTGCCCTTTGCCGTTCTTGTCTGTCTAGGAAAACCGGGACCAGGGCCCTAAATGAATGTAATCCTAGCAATAGCAAAGGAGCTCAGTGTTGGAGTTAACCTTGCACAGCCCAAACATCGGGAAACAATTATGCTTTTGAGACCACATAAACAGCACAAGGATGCAATTCCTTCCTTAAAGTCTCCTGCACTCGGGAGGGGGCAGGGGAGCCCCGGGAGCCTGGTTGGGAGCTGATCCCTGCTGTTTCTCTGGCAGGTTCTGACACGATGAGGCAGCACCTGAGCCGGTGGTGGCTGGCCACTGTCTGCATGCTGCTCCTCAGCCACCTCTCCGTGGTCCAGGCCAGGGGCATTAAGCACAGAATCAAGTGGAACCGGAAGGCCCTGCCCAGCACTGCCCAGATCACTGAGGCCCAGGTGGCTGAGAACCCCCCGGGAGCCTTCATCAAGCAAGGCCGCAAGCTCAACATCGACTTCGGAGCCGAGGGTAACAGGTACTACGAGGCCAACTACTGGCAGTTCCCCGATGGCATCCACTATGACGGCTGCTCCGAGGCCAACGTGACCAAGGAGGTATTTGTCACCGGCTGCATCAACGCCACCCAGGCGGCAAACCAGGGGGAGTTCCAGAAGCCGGACAACAAGCTCCACCAGCGGGTGCTCTGGCGGCTGGTCCGGGAGCTCTGCTCCCTCAAGCGCTGCGAGTTTTGGTTGGAGAGGGGCGCGGGACTTCGGGTCACCATGCACCAGCCAGTGCTCCTCTGCCTGCTGGCTTTCATCTGGCTCATGGTGAAATAAGCTTGCCAGGAGGCTGGTAGTGCAGAGCGCAGCAGCAAGCAAATCCCGGCAAGTGACCCAGCTCTTCTCCCCCAAACCCACGCGTGTTCTGAAGGTGCCCAGGAGCAGCGATGCACTTGCACTGTAAATGCCGCTCCCACATATGCGCCCTGGTATGTGTCTGTGTTCTGATAGATGGGGGACTGTGGCTTCTCCATCACTCCATTCTCAGCCCCTAGCAGAGCGTCTCTATCACTCCATTCTTAGCCCCTAGCAGAGCCTCTTATTTCAAAAGAAGGGTAAGTGCTTGCTATTCCCTTCCCTGAATACATTACTACTACTAGATTAGTAGTAAATGCTTGATGAGAAGAACACATCAGGCACTGCGCCACCTGCTTCACAGCACTTCCCAACAACTCTTAGAAGTAGGTGCATTCCCATTTTACAGATAAGGGAACTGAGGCTCAGAGAGCTGAAGTAGTGCACCCAGCATCACCAGCTAAAAAGTGGCAGAGCCAGGATTCAACCCTGGCTTGTCTAACCCCAGGTTTTCTGCTCTGTCCAGTTCCAGAGCTGTCTCGTGATCACTTTATGGCTCACAGGGACCCACATCCAAACATGTATCTCTAATGAAATTGTGGAAGCTCCATGTTTAGAAATAAATGAAAACACCTGAGCTGGTGCTGTGTACTTTGGTACATGGAGGCTATTTTAATACTTCTAACTAAACTAAAACAGAATAAAGGAATTAAACTAAAATAGAAGTAAAGCTAGACAAAGGCCCAGAAATCATATTGTAAGGAAATATTGAAAGCTGATTCCCAGAGCAGACCACATATGCAGCAGGATGTGTCTGTGGCATGAATATGTTCTTTCGCTTTTTTCTTTTCTTTCTTCTTCTTCTTCTTTTTTTTTTTTTTTTTTTTTTTTTTTTTTTTTTTTTTTTTTTTGAGGTAGAGTTTTACTCTTGTCCCCCAGGTTGGAGTGCAATGGCACAATCTCGGCTCACTGCGACTTCTGCCTCCCAGGTTCAAGCACTTTTCCTGCCTCAGCCTCCCGAGTAGCTGGGATTACAGGTGCATGCTATCATGCCTGGCTAATTTTGTATTTTTAGTAGAGACTCGGTTTCACCATGTTGGCCAGGCTGGTCTCAAACTCCTGATCTCAGGTGATCCACCCACCTGGGCCTCCCATAGTGCTGGGATTAGATTTTTTTTTTCTTCAAAAGAAGGATAAGTGCTTGCTGTTCCCATCCCTGAAACATTGCATATATTTAAGAAAAAAAAATGTTAATGGCATATTTGCTTCTAATGTTCCCCTAACCCTACGTGCATGGTTTATGTGCACCCATACGAGTATATTTAAATATAATCCCTTTATATCTGTGTTCTATCCAAAGTCTCTCAGTTCTTTCAAGGCAGCCTGGTGAAGGCCATCATCTCTGTAAACCACTTAGCACTACAAAAATACAATTACTCACCAAAAAGGTTAAAAAAAAAAACTGCGTCTTTAGAGAGACCCAATAAAGAATTCAATCCATGCCATAAGCAGGAATTGATACACCATCTTATTAGCTAAATATATATATAACAAAATATGAATAATGTTTAAAATCTGTTTTAAATTTAAAACAATGAATTGAATGCTCTAAGAGGCTCTTACAGGTGCTCTAGGCCACTCTCAGAGACTCCCAGGAGTTGTTGAACTATATTTGGAGAAAACAACCACTGAATATTATCAATTCTCCTTTAAAGAGAGTTTGTAAGGGGGGAACATGCATTTTATCAGACAGTTTATCCAAAGCATTTCAGAACATGAGTGCTGATGAGGGCATCTCTTGTGCTGAGTCCCCTCCGCTATCAGTGTTCTTCTCAAGGACACATTTAGAAGGTTTTAACATTGAAAGTGAGCGGAGGACTTGGGGGCAGAGCAGCACAAAGAAACAGCCTTACACTGGGCACATGGAGGAGACGTCCACCCTGCAGCCAGGACTGGGGTTCACGCTGCTGCCAGCGCTACACTCGCCTTCTGATTCCACAGTCCTGTTAATTCTAGATCAGAGAGCGAGAAAAAAGTACAGAACATATCCTCTAAGCTTATTTCCTGCTTTCGAATTTAAAAAATAATAACAATGGCAAGAGAGAAAGAAAGAAAAAGTACTCAGAGGCTGACACTGACATTTCACTTCCTCGCTCTCCTAAGTTTAATTACAACAGCACGTGCAGCCACGTCAGCCAAATGACTTCATTCCTGATGTGAAAACGCTTAGGCCATGATGTCGTTCATTTTCTGTAATTGCTGTCTTTTCTCATTCTGTTAATAGTCCCAGCAACCAGATTTCAGTGGGGCGTGACGTGAATGTGTACATGGTGATTCAAATGCAAAATGTGTTTATGGAGCTTTTCATCGAAAGCGTGCGCGCTTGAACATTCTTGCTCAAGTAGATGAATCATGGTGTGGAATAAAGGCTTAGTGAGCCTGGTTTTTCACTTTAGCAAAGGGGCATGGAGTGCCTACTACGTGCAAGACATTGGGAGGGGCTTCGGAAATTTTCTGGATATCGTCATTTTGCAGTGTGAATAATTTTGCCAACCATTTCTTTCTTAGCCCCTGCTAAGTGTTGACTTTTTAAAATATAAGTTTATTGTAAAAGTGACATGAAAATTACAACAGATATTCCAAACCAAAATAACACAACGATCCCAGCATCTGATTGAGTCAGTGTTCGCTGCTTCCCCTGTACTTTCCTAGTTCTTAACCACTTGTATATATAAACGTTCATATGCGCAATAAAAAAGGTGTGCTTTTATATTCTAAATTTTTCCTTAACTTCATTCAATGCTTTTACTCATTTTCTATACCTTTTTTTTTTTTTTTTTTTGAGGCGGAGTCTCATTCTGTTGCCCAGGCTGGAGTACAGTGGCATGATCTTGGCTCACTGCAACCTCCACCTCCCAGGTTTAAGCAATTCTCATGCCTCAGCCTCCCAAGTAGCTGGGATTACAGGTGCCCACCATCAAGCTCAGAAATATTTTTTTGTGTGTTTTTGGTAGAGACAGTGTTTTGCCGTGTTGGCCAGGCTGGTCTCGAACTCCTGACCTCAGGTGATCCACCCACCTCGGCCTCCCGAAGTGCTGGGATTGCAGGGGTGAGCCACC
>NW_016803344.1:3798762-3843615 GCF_001698545.2 Rhinopithecus bieti | reverse complement strand
CCCTATTTTGTTCCCCGGGCGGGAGACAGAGGTTTTATTGTTGCCCACTCCAACCTCCACCTCCCAGGTTTAAGCAATTCTCATGCCTCAGCCTCCCAAGTAGCTGGGATTACAGGTGCCCACCATCAAGCTCAGAAATATTTTTTTGTGTGTTTTGGTAGAGACAGTGTTTTGCCGTGTTGGCCAGGCTGGTCTCGAACTCCTGACCTCAGGTGATCCACCCACCTCGGCCTCCCGAAGTGCTGGGATTGCAGGGGTGAGCCACCATGCCCTGCTTACTCTTTGTTTTCTTTCCTCCCCACCCATCTTCCCCAGTCCCGCCCCCTCCTTCCAGCCTCCACCTTAACTGTGCTCAGATACATAAGTGAGGGTTTTTTAACTTGATTATGCCTTTTTAAAATACTATGTATGTAAAATACTTATTCATCTGCAATTTGGCTTACCTAACTTAATATTGCATCATGAAACTCTTTGGAACAACAGCTATGTAGATAGCTGGCTCATGCTTTTGGATTGCTACATAATCTCACTTAATACAGATGTATCGATTGATTGAATCATTGCCTATTGATGGGCCTTCAGATTACTTCCAGTTTTTTGCCACTGCAAACAATAAACATCCTTGTACATACTACATTGCAGTCTGGTAGTTTTGTTTCTGTGGAATAGAGTCACACGTGCAAATTTTCTGGAACAAAGCCTGTGTGTAATTTAAATTTTACCAGCCATGACCGGGTTATGTTCACACATAACTGGAGCAAATCCTATTCCCACCAGCTGTTTATGGCATTAATTTGGAAGAGTTTCTGTCATTTAAGCATGAGAAGCCACCTTTTCTACAAATGCTGCCTAAGCATCTTCTCTCTTTTGCAAATGGCACACCTAAAACTCTCCAAAACTTTTGGCCATGAGGACCATTTGAAAATCCTCCTAAAACTGTTAGCAATTCTCATTCTAAACCTGGTCTTTGGCCCAAAACATCTGCATGAGAAGCCTGGAAAACAGGCAGTCAGTGTGCAGGCTTCCAACTCAGAGGGTGGTGTGTCTGCACATCTCCACACACCCCAGCCACTGGGAAGGCTTGAGGTGAGGCTATGCCTTGGCCTTTTTACTGACTTTTACTAAAATTCCACATGCAAGTATTTGCATTCCAGCCAGAATACCCTCTAGATCCAAAAGCTCAAAAGGAGCAGAGAATTGAGAACACTATTAAAGTAGCCCATGCTGTTCCTCCCCTCCAGGCCCTGGCAGACAATCAGCATTTCCCTGGAGCCCCTCACACCCCACCTTGCTTAAGATATGCCTGACAATGTCTAGAAACTCCACCCTCTGGTCCTAATAGGGTGTCCCAGGCAGTGGCCTTAAGTTTGTCTTGAGCTGCCTGCACTCTCTACCTCAAGCTTTCTGACA
Organism: Rhinopithecus bieti; assembly: GCF_001698545.2. Classification (NCBI taxonomy): domain Eukaryota; kingdom Metazoa; phylum Chordata; class Mammalia; order Primates; family Cercopithecidae; genus Rhinopithecus; species Rhinopithecus bieti. Next base: position 3,842,205 of record NW_016803344.1, on the reverse strand, counting down.
ACAAGTGACTGGATTGGGGTGGTGGCTGACTGGGTCAAGGACTCCAGGCCCTACATGGTACCTATGATGTGGTCACATCTTGTTCCTTCACCCAAGACTTTTTTCATCATGGCTGTAGATGGATGGACACGTGTACCCTAAGCTGTCTCTGTGTTGGTGCATGGCACATCCACATCCTGAGTCTACCAGAGTCTCTACTGAAATGTGACAGCAGGGCTCGTGTGCCCTCGTGTAACCAGCACTGTCACAGACCACACCTGCCAGGCGAGTGATCAAGAAGACTTACACAGACTTGGCATCATGACCAGTTTCAGTTTTTCCAGCTCAGACACTGCCCTGCTGAGGAACAGACCTCTTGGTGAGCCTGGCTCAGACCAGAGGCTAAGAGTTTGCTGTCTACCCAGAGACCACGAGTCAGAGATGAGCGAGGGCCTCCTCATCCCTTATCCTCAGTGCTGGCAGAGGACCCCATTTCAGTGGGCTTCCAGCTTCCCCAGTGGAAGAAAAGGGAGCCCAACCCTCGTGCCTCTGGGAATGCATCCCTACAAAATGGGAATAGCTCAGATGTTTCCTGCAAAAATGAGACTAAAATACTATGCCTTTGAGAAATCTCAAAGCACATTCCAGATCATCCAAAGACTGCCCCGGAAAAATAGACTCAGCTGTTTCCTTTGGCAAATGAGAGCCTTCCCCTGGGCCCATGGCTTTAGGGAGCCTCACTTTGGAGCAGGAGCATGCACGGGGAAGCGACCGAGATTCCACCCCCAGAGCACTAAAGCCCCAAGTCCTCCCTCCCACACTGAGCCCCAGACCCCAAATAGAGGGTGGGAGAATATGTTCCTCTGGTATTGGGTGAGAGGCCTCAGACTGAAATGAGCCCCATGCACTGACCATGCCCCTTCTAAAGGGACCTTCCTGGTCAGCACTAAGCCGACCCCCAAAAAGAGTTCACCCCCCAATACTCAAGTGTCATCCCTGTACCCTGGACTGAACTGTAATGGACACACAAATTCCCTGGAATCTTGGTAAAATGCACCTTCTGCTTCAGCAGGTTTGGAGTGGACCAGATTCTACATTCCTTTTCTTTTTTTTCTTTTTCTTTTTTTTTTTTTTTTTTGTTTTTTTTTTTGAGGACGAGCTTTTGTCACTCGTTTCCCGCAGGCCTGGGCAGCCAGGCTGGAGTGCAATGGCAGTATCTCAGCCCACTGTAACCTCTGCCTCCCAGGTTCAAGCGATTCTCCTGCCTCAGCCTCCCAAATAGCTGGGATTATAGGCATGCGCCACCACGCCTAGCTAATTTTGTATTTTTAGTAAAGATGGGGTCTCTCCATTTTGGTCAGCCTGGTCTGGAACTCCAGACCTCAAGTAACCCGCCTGCCTCAGCCTCCCAAAGTGCTGGGATTACAGGCATGAGCCACTGCACTGAGCCCCAGATTCTACATTTCTAACATGTGTCACCGTCTCCTCCAAGATGCCCGAACCCTGAACTGAGCTTCATCCCTCCATCCGCCCCTCCCACCCTCCCATTCGTCCTGGGGATTCCCAGATCTTATTTTAATGCAAACCCTTTTGTGAGAAAGTATTGCAAGAAAGCATTGCTTTCTTAAACAATGCAAATTGTTTTGACTCCAACAGGTTTGGCCATAATCTGTGGAAGGAAATTGGCAGAAGGCCAGAGAGGAACTAGAGGAAGCTGGAAGCAGGCAGGTCAAGGCCAGAGGAACTCACACAGCTGGCCTCCCTGGGTCGTGAGAGGTGGGTGGTGGAGAGGGAGAGGGGAGGTACTGATTGGGGGGAGGAGACACCATGCACCCTGTGTCCAAGGGAGAATTACATGTACAGTCTTATCAGAGGTGACACCAGCATCCAGCAGGGAAAGGTGTTTTGCAACCAGGAGCTCCATGCTCAAAAAATAACATTCAGCACCAAGGAGAGGGATTTTCAAGAACAAAGCAGAGGTTAAGGTGCAGGCAGGGTCCTGGTTAGGTGCAAGCCATGTCGATTGTGTTGTGCTGGTATTTCTAAATCTGTAACTAAGATTCCAATTTTTTTAATTGGCTGTTTTGGCTCGGGGCTATTTAGCAATCAAGAACAAAATGGGGGCACTTATGACATCTCTTAAATATCGTTTATTCCTGACGGTGCCCAAGCCAAATCATGTCATCACCTCTGATGTCCTGGGGAAAACAAATAGAGGAAGCAGGAAGCAAAGGGCTGGTGGGTTTTCCTGAGCTTTGGGCCCGCTTAGGACAGCCAAATGGTGTAAGCCTCCACCCAAAGTTAACGGGCTTTCTAGGCTCATTTGCACAAGAGCAGACTCCAAGAAGTTTCTTCTGGAATTTCATATGTGATGTGGTCTGCAAATCTGCTCCCTGCCAGCTAGGAAGACGCTGACCTGTGCCGATGGCTGTTTCCAAAAGTTGAGCTGTCAGACTCTCTCCAAAGGCAGGACCCAGGCCTCCCTCATCTGTCTGTGGAGCCCTCATAGGCAGCATCCTGCCTTAGAGATGGGTTTTACTTAGAATTACAGAACATTTTTCCTCTTTGCATTATCTCAGCTCCTAACTTATGTTTAACATTTGAGCTAATGTCCTTCTTTGCCTCATCTTGGGCGTTTCATGGATTTGTTCGTGCCTCCACTCAACAAACATGCATTCAGTTCCTACCATGAGTCTGTCTGCTCCGTGCAGGAGCCATAATGGTGGGCAACAGAGGCAACATGCCTGCTGTTAGGTGTTTTGTTCTGGTGGCACATGCATGCACATATAACCAGAGGTGTGCTAGTGTATCAGCTCTATGCCAGAGTAGGGGTGAGGGAGCCTTCATTTGTACTATTTGCCAATTTCTATGATGTAAAAGGTGACCCAGCCAATTCCAAATTACCCACATGATGTCACTGAATGTGGAGTTAATAGAGATGTGAATGATCATCTCTCAGGAGCCTATATGACCTGTTCCAAAACAATTAATTTAATTTAACTGTTTACTTTGTAGCCTTTACACATATTAATTTACTCCTATAAACAATATCATAGCTCTTCAAAGTCAGAGCTGAAGTCATCTCAACTGGGAGGCTATTGATGGATTGGTGATGGTCCTCCAGGTCCCTCTCCCTTCCATGCAGACACCTAAGTGAAGGCCCAGCCCCAGGTAGACACAGGAAGAGACAAGGCCAGAGCAGAAGAGAAATGGCACATGGAGCTGCCGCTGGAGTTGGGGATCATTTAGCAGTAAATCTTTTTTGATTTTCTATTGCATGCCTGGCAGTCCACTGGAATCCACAGATGCCACAATGAATGAGTCACTGCCACTGCCTTCAAGGTGCTCACAGTCTGATGCAGAAAGGATAATGACCATGCACTATGGAAAAGTGTTGTGTTAAACATGGGAATTAGCAAGAAAGATTTGCTAGAGAAGGCAAGTCTGAAAGGATGAATGGGGGCATCCAGGTGAAGATGGGAAAGATACAGAATCACTGCAAAAAAGGAAACAAGACTGTGGTGCAGTCAAGAAGTTGCAAGTGGTCCAGTACAATGGGAATGTGGGCACAGATGGAGGAGAGTGAAAGATGAGGCTGGAGAATGAAAGGAGCAAGATCTGCAAAGATCCCTCCTGCTGCTTGCCCTGTGTATCTTGGGAAGCACTTCTCAAACTATAACGGGCACACAAATTCCCTGGGATCTTGGTAAAATGCAGCTTCTGCTTCAGCAGGTTTGGGGTGGACTAGATTCTACATTTCTAACAAGCTCCCTGATTATGTTGACGCTGCTGGTCTATGGACTACCCTTTGCATAGCAAGGGTGTAAGGAAAAGGAGAGCTCTGAAGGGTGTTAGGAAGGTGGATTCCATGATCAGGCTTGCATTTCTAAAGATGACTGTAGTTGCTGGGGGCAGGATGGACTGCAGGCAGCCACAGCTGCAGGAGCAATGGCAGAGAAAAAGAAGGTTAAGAGTTAAAGTCTAGGTTAGGTGCGGTGGTTCATGCCTCTTATCCAAACACTTTGGGAGGCTAAGACAGAAGGACTGCTTGAGCCAGGAGTTTGAGACCAGCCTGGGCAACATGGCAAGACCCCATCTCTATAAGAAATAAAAACTCAGCCAGGCGTGGTGATATGCACCTGTAGTCCCAGCTACTTGGGAAGCTGAAATGGGAGGATTGCTTGAGCCCAGGAGGTCAAGACTGCAGTGAGCCATGATCCTGCTGTTGCACTCCAGCCTGGGCAACAGAGCAAGATCCTGTCTCAAAAAAAAAGAATGAGTTAAATCTGGCACGTTGATGAGCTTGAGAGGTACCATTTGGATTCTGCTTTGTGTCAGGCTTCTTGTCCTCACCACCTGTCTCACCTGTTTCTCCTCCCAAGGTGGATCTGGCGCCCCCAGGATCCCTCCTACTCCAGGACATCTTCTCAGGCCTCTGCGTGCCAGCTTGCGCGGCATCACTTGGCTTTACAGAATTGGGCAAAGTCATGCTTAATGCCACTCAGTCCTGTTTCAGGGTGAAGTCATTTATTTTAGGGGCAGATCTATTTCCGTAGCTTTATTTTTTTAATGTAGTAATTTTTGTTGCTTTTCCTTTTCAATAAAATAAATACTTGCTACATAGTTTCTCCTGAAATTATAAATTAACTGTTCAGGGTTAACAAGGCATGAATCATTCTATTGAATCTATAAAACATTCAGCTTCATAAGAAACAGATTTTTACTTTTTTTTTCTCATTACACATTATTATATAACCTTTAAGGATAATAAAGCTGTGTTAAGATTTAAAATTTGAGAAATCTATCTATACCAAGTTTTTAAAAAGTGCATTAATCAAGGCTAAATTTTAAACATTGATATATACATATTTCATAATCTGAATCTGTTTAACATTAACACTAGCCTTTCTCTCTGTTATTTTTTTTTCCCTACAAGATGACTTGACTTTGCAGAATAGTGATTCCCAACTAGTGCTGACTTTGTCTCCCTGGGAACATTTGGCAATATCTGATGAAATTTTTGTTGTCATCGGTAGGGGAGCTAATGGCATTCAGTGAGTAGAACCCAAGATGCTGCTAACCATCCTACAATGCACAGGATGGAACCCCATAACTAAGAAATATCCAGCCCAAATGTCAACAGTGCCAAGGTTAAGAAACCCTGCTGCAAAGTGCAACTCAATTCCCATTTTATGAATATCCTCCCTGTTCAATGTAATTCTGAAAATACAGACCTGACTAACTTGCATATACTACTTAAAAGAATGTTTAACCTAACCAATGTCATTACCAAAAGCAATGGTTGACTTTAAGTATCAAGTGATACTTCCAGAATGATTAAACCACAAAGTCAGCTTAGAAAGATAGAAATCAGGACGCATTATTTATATACCATTTAATTGTCCTTGAATCTGCTCTAGCAGTCTAATCTATTAATATGGAAAGTTAATTAGAACTGTTTTGAGTTAGTTAAGCACGTAGTTTCCTTTGAACACTTTTCTGAACTATGATAAAAATTAAATTATGTATAAAGCACCTGGAAAATAGAAAAGCACTCTACAAATGTTCTCAAAATGTTTGTTGCAACATGTGAAAAGTGAAGAGCTTCACTTACTTGTCCAAACTTGTCATGAACATGTGTTTGGACAGTTAAATTAATTTTCATTTGTCCTCTGTTTTTTACAATGATTTTTCTTACATGTCTTTTACAAAGATCAGCGCATATATATAGTATATGTGATATAAAAGAAAGCAAATGTGTTTATCACACAAATAAACTATCAAGGTGGCATATGAGTGTTCTAATTGGGAGCCAATATTTTTTTCAAATTATTCTAAGTTTAGAGGGTTTTTTTTGTTTGTCTGTTTGTTCTTTTGTTTGTTTGTTTTGAGATGGAGTCTCACTCTGTCACCCAGGCGGGAGTGCAGTGGCACGACCTTGGCTCACTGCAACCTCTGCCTCTCAGGTTCAAGCAATTTTCCTGCCTTAGCCTCCCACGTAGCTGGGATTACAGGCACCTGCCACCATGCCTGGCTAATTTTTGTATTTTTAGAGAGATGGGATTTCACCATGTTGGCCAGGCTGGTCTCAAACTGCAGACCTCAGGTGATCCACTCACCTCGGCCTCCCAAAGTGCTGGGATTACAGTAGTGAGCTGCCATGCCCGGCCTTTTTTCCTTTTCTTTTTTTTTTTTTTTTTTTTTTTACGGGATCTCATTCTATCATCCAGGCTGGAGTGCAGTGGAATGATTATGGTTCACTGTAGCCTCGACCTCCCAGGACCAAGCGATCCTCCCGCCTCAGCCTCCCGAGTAACTGGGACCACAGACATGCATCACCATGCCTGGCTAATTTTTTTTATTTTTAGCAAAGACAGGGTTTCATCATGTTGCCCAAGTTGGTCTCGAACTCCTGGGCTCAAGCGATCTGCCTGCCTCGGCCTTCCGAATTACTGGGATTACAAGGCGTGAGCCACTGTGCCCAGCTTATTCTAAGTTTAAGTAGAGAAAGTTTTCAGTACTTTATTAATCATTTATCTCCACATCCACATCCTATTTATTTTTCCATGGTCAATAAACTGATTCAAATGATTTAAGTTATCCCACCATTTAAAGAGAAAAGTCTCTATAATAACTTGAAACCATGGAGCTATTTTAATTTCACCAATGACTACATTTTTCAGAAGTTCTGGCTCTTCCTTTGACACACTGAAAATAGCTTTTTGTCTCACTGGGATCTGGGATCTGAATTCAAAGTTCTGTTCTTTCTCACAAACAAAATATAATCAGTTTTATGTTCTCCCCAGATGCCATCAGATTGAATTTTGTTGCCAGTTGATGCGAGATAATAGGTTTCTTCTGGAGGAGCCTCTTCCACGGGAATTCCTAATGCAGCTTTTAGATGCCCCTGTGCTATTCAACTTGTGCCAATGACATCATTTCTTTCAAGCTTGTCTGGATTACTTAATGGATGACTACAAACAAGTATTGGTGAAACTGGCTGGAAGGGTAATTTTAGCATCTGATCTCTGCTGTCACAGGAGCTCATTTTGGTGTTGAGTAAGAAGACACTAAGAGCTTGATGCAATAATCCATTCCCAATGTTTTCATTCAGGTGACAATTCTTCTTGGTCTCAGCTCCAATATTACTGTCATTTTCATCCATAAGAATACACTTCTTTGTGGCGCACCGTGGTTCACACCTGTCACCCCAACATTTTGAGAGGCCAAAGTGGGAGGATCATTTGTGCCCAGGAGTTTATGACCAGCCTGGGCAGCATAGCAAGATCCTGACTCTGCAAAAATTTTAAAAATTCATTGGGTGTGGTGGTGCATCCCTGTAATCTCAGCTAATCAGGAAGCTGAGGCAGAAGGATCACTTGAACCCAGAAGGTCAGGCTACAGTGAGCCATGATCACACCACTGCACTCTAACCTGGGTCACAGGGCAAGACCCTGACTCTAAAAAATAAATAAATAATGAATTTTTTTAAAGAGCACACTTGTCTACGAGGAGCTGAACTTGTTGCTCTTGGAGATGTCCAATACCTGTCTGAGGCATCGTCACAATATGTCTGATCTGCCCTAGAAGACAGGCCTGGCACTAGGGTGGCATCAGTGCTAGGCTCAGGTATGCCTTGGGAGCTTTATAAATGGCTGTCCCTGGAGTATATGTTCAAGACCTAAAGAGAGGCCGTTTGTGTTTTCTAATCAAGCTTTACTGAATTTTATAGGGGAATGATGTATAATGAGATTTGCAAAAATCCTAGGATGTCCTGCTCTGGAATGTCCACAATCTACTGTAATGGGGAAACATCAGATGCTTAAAGGGAACTTGGGGAGTTGCTATGGGAGCTCAAAGGCAGACACATAACTGGTCCTGGGACATTAGAAATGAGACTTGGGCAGAGTCCAGGAAAAAGTGAGAGAATGGAGCAGAGAAAGGTGCCCCGATAAACCTGTACCAGACCGTGTGGCATGGGCAGAACTTGTCATCTCTTTCTAGCTCTGTAAGCCCAAGGCTTTCTATTAGCTTTTAGGGCTTGATATTTGCATCATTTTGAGTCTATTAGGCTCAAAAAAGTCTTTGTTAAGCATTTACAAAACATTTATTTGAAAACTGTTCTGCATGAAAACATGTTGAATTCTGTGAAAGAAAACAGTACGTTATCAAGTTTGTTGGCACAAACCTTACTTTTAGGTTTTAGGGCTGGATATTTGTATCTTTCTATGAGTACCCACTGGGCCCAAAATTGTCTTTTCTGAGCTTCTACAAAACATGTGTTTGAAAACATGTTTTCTATGTGAAAACATGTTGAATTCAGTGAAAGAAAACAGAGCATCATCAAGGTTTTTGGCAGAAACCAGGATTTTATCTTTTAGGGCTGGATATTTGTATATTCTTTTCTCTTTATTCTTTTTCTTTTTTTTTTTTTTTTTTTAATTATTTAGATGGAGTCTCGCTCTGTCACCCAGGCTGGAGTGCAATGGCACGATCTGGGTTCACTGCAACCTCTGCCTCCTGGGTTCAAGTGATTCTCCTGCCTCGGCCTCCGGAGGAGCTGGGATTACAGGCCCGCACCATCATGCCTGGCTAGTTTTTGTATTTTTAGCAGAGATGGGGTTTCGCCATGTTGGCCAGGCTGGTCTTGAACGCCTGACCTCAAGTAATCCACCTGCCTCAGCCTCCTAAAGTGCTGGGATTACACAGGCCTGAGCCCCCATGCCAGAACAATATTTGCATTTTCTATAAGAGTTCACTAAGCTCAGAACTGTGTTGTCTGAGATCCCACAAGAGGTCCTTTGAAAAGAGTTACACAGCTCTAGCACAGACTGTGAGCAGGGGAGTGGCGAGAAATGAAACAGGGCAATCACCAGAGAACAGAACACAGCGAACCCTACATGCAGGACCAAAACGAGGGCAGCTAAGTTGCAGGATGCTGGGCTCTACCTGACTGGCCAGCCTGTTGGGAACAAACATTGGCTGAGCCTATCTCTGTGCTGGGCATGGCGGCCAGGCCTGGGGATGCAGGGTTGGAGGCCACTGTCAAGGAGCCTCAAACAGGCCAGCAGCTGAGCAGACTTGAACAATGCATGCAGGTCTTTAATTAGTTCATCTGTGATTAGGGCCATTAACAAGGGGATCTGGATATAAAATATGGGGTTTTCTCCTAGTCTGGAGGGCAAGGGAAGACTTTCCTGTGGAAATGATGTTTGGGTTCAGACCTGAAGATTAAGTGAGAATGAGACATGTTAAAAACCCATTCCCAGTTCTCCTCACTGCTGATGGGAGTGCAAAATGGTACAATGGCTTTGAAAAACCATTTGGCAGTTTCTAATAGTTAAACATATGGGCCAGCAATCCCACTCCTAGGTATATACCTAGGAGAAATCAAAACATGTGTCTACACAAAGACTTGTATCCAAATGTTCATAGCAGCTTTCTTCATAAAAGCCCCATCCTGGAAAAAAGAATGCAAATTCCCAGCCGGGCACAGTGGGCTCATGCCTGTAATCCCAGCACTTTGAGAGGCCGAGACGGGTAGGTCACCTGAGGTCAGGAGTTCAAGACCAGCCTGAGCAACATGGCAAAACCCCATCTCAACTAAAAATACAAAAATTAGCTGGACGTGGTGGCGTGTACCTGTAGTCCCAGCTACTTGGGAGGCTGAGACAGGAGAATCTCTTGAACCCAGTAAGTAGAGGTTGCAGTGAGCTGAGATCACACCACTGCACTCTAGCCTGGGAGACAGAGCAAGACTCCATATCAAAAAAAAAAAGAATGCAAATTCCCATCAACAGGTGAGTGAATAATAAGAGTGAGGTATATTCACACAATGGAATACTACTTAGCAATCAAAATGAATGAATTATTGAAACAGAACAACATGGATATATCTCACAGGGAAGCCAGATACGAAAAAGCACACACAGCATGATCCCATTCACACGAAGTTGGAGAAGAGACAAAAACCAAAAACCAACCTACAACAACAGAGGATGGAAAGGTGATTCTCTTTGGAGTGGGAGGGTTTGTTAACTGGAAAGAACTTTGTCGGGGATGGAAGCCTCTATCTTTGAATTCAGGTAGTGGTTACATGGGTGCACACACGCACAAACACCTTTTTCACCTTTTACACTCAAAATTTATACATTTTACAGTATGCAAATTCGACATTCATTTTTTAAAAGCTCCTAAAATCCCAACATTCACCACCCTCAAAGTAAGTGGACTAACCGGCTGCAAGTCCCCATACTCTTCTTCAGCTCTTCCCTCCCACTTGTCCCCACCAAGGCCACTCACAGTGTCCAGCTGCACACAAACAGTATGGCTCTGACCACTGGCCCCTGGGGTGGGGAGCTCTTTGCTGGCTACACATCTGACATGGGGAGCTTTCAGCCTTGCCCAGCCACTGGCCAGAGCAGAGGGGGCCTCCCCAGTCCTGGGTGTCTCATGGACACTGACCAGGCCGGAAGGATAGAAGGTGGGACAGAAAGCCTCTGGCTTTGTTGTGAAGATGTTAGAACCCATTTGATGGAGTGGTGGGGAGGAGGACCTCCTTGTACTCCTAGGGACCACGGTGAGTCCCATGGTCAGCTGACCAAGTCCCCTGGGAGACTGGCACCTGTCAGGACAGATCAAGGGACCAGAGACAGCTCTCAGCCAACCCTGTGGTGTGGGTAGCATCCAGACAAGGGCCAGCAGACCAGAGTCTGAGAGCCCGGACCACAGAGGCAAAGGCCCAGGGAGAAAGGCTGGGAGCAGAACCCGCAGGCAGTTTGGGGTCGAAACAGACCCACAAAAACAGGAGGATGAGGTGCGGGCACCCAGAGGCAGTAGGCTGGAGCAATTGCTAGGCCTCACCCTGCCGTGAGCACTTTCAGACCAACAGCACCTAACCTGAGGCTTGGCATACAGATGGCATTCAATGTGTGCTTTTATTTTTTTAAACAAGGACATTTTCTCAAGGTCCAGGGTTTGTCTTTGCTGCCTCAAAGGTACAGCTACAGAATTTTCTAAGCTTCAGATCTCACCTTGCCACAGCCCCATGCTCAAGGCCTGGGGCAGGGCAGTGAGCTGTCACCGGGGACTGTGGCCCCAGTGGCTTTGGAGTCCCTGCTTTCTCTAACACTCCCCTTGTCAGCTGGAGCTGTGCCTTTACCCTTTTCCACGTTCCCTCTGAGTGATCCTGGCATTTGTTTGGATTTTCGAGACATTTTCTGCTGTCTGCTTTTTCAAGGCTCCCTCTGAAGTTGATCTTATCTTTAAAAAAAAAAAAAAAAAAATAGCATGGAAGAGTGAGGATCTCAGAACCAGATAGCCCAGGTTCAAACTCCAGCCCTTCCACATCCGCTGTGTGACCTTGGGGGAACTATTTAACCTCTCAGATTCTCAGTGTTTTCATATGTGAAATGGGAATAATTGCTCCTGCTTCATGGGCATCGTGAATATTCAACCAAATAACCCATGCAAATTGTTTGGCAAGTGTCCGACATGTAATACGTGCTTTATAAATGTTAGCTTTTGTCACAGGTCAGGTTCGCCAGAAGCAGAGCCTGAGAAGGAAATTCTGGAGCTGTGATGTATTGGGGCGGGGCGTACAGGAGAAACCAAATGGGAGCAATAGGCAGCGGATGATGCCAAGCAAAGATGTGGATTCCACTGGAGCCGGTTCTCAACTGGATCCCAGGAAGCTCTGTTGTGTGACGCGCACTCCAGAGTTTGTCCCTCCCGGAGGTAAGGGGGCTAGCTTTCCATACCCTGCACACTAGCTGTGCATTAGGAGAAGCAGGACTTCTTGCCCAGGGGTCATCCTCTGGAAAGGGTTGCAGAGATATGTGAGACGCTGGCCACAGCCAGTAAAAGAGATTCCCAGGGATCTGGCTGGGGTGTCTGCTATAGGGGTTTAGCCACAGCTCATTCTTTTTATTACTTATTGATTTTCCCTGCATTCCCATGTTGAAGGGAAGGGCAAGTACTCCACAATCCAATCTCATATCTACACTCCCTTGGGCTGGCCCTGGACCTACGTCCACACGTCGAGGACCTTCCAGGCTGTCATTTCCCCACAATCTCACTGTTCTCCAGGGCAGTGCCACCAAGGCATCTGACTGCTTCCTAGCCCATCAAGATAGGAGAAAGAAGAGGGGCTTATGTGCCGCAAGTTGGCAGTCTGTCTGGAAGCAGGAGGCTCCTCTTAGCCTTCGTACTGCTGTGCTTGAGAGGAAATCTGTTTCTCAATAAAACAAACTTTCTCCATCTGAATGGCCAGCTGAGGTCCACTGCACACGTTGTGCTGGGCTTTCTTCTTAAACTCAGAAAGGTCTTGGGATGAAGTGGAGCATGTCAGAGGCAGTGGGCCAGAGTGGTAAAGTATGTAGAACTTGGAGAGACAGAAGACCTAATCCAGCACAGCCCCTTGCATGAGAGTCTTTGGGAAAATCCTTTAATGTCTTTGAACTTCAGTTTCTTCATCCATGCACTAGGTGTAATACCACCTACCTCGTGAAGCCTTTGTAAAAATTAAATAAGAGGATGAATTTGGAACTACCTGATACAAAATAAATGTCAATTGCCTCAGAACTAATGGATATATCATTGCGACAATACGTTTTTTAAAAGTGGGATTGTGCCAGGCTTGGTGGTGGTTTATCCCTGTAATTCCAGCACTTTGGGAGGCTGAGGAAAAAGGATCACTTGAGGCCAGGCATTAGAGACCAGCCTGGGCAACATAGTGAGACCTCGTCTCTACAAAAAATAAAAATACATTAGCTGGGTGTGGTAGTGTATGCCTGTAGTCCCAGCTAATCAGAAGGCTGAGGCAGGAGGATTGCTTGAGCCCAGGAATTTGAGGTTGCAGTGAGCTATGACTGCACCACTGCACTCCACACTGGATCACAGAGCAGAAGAATATAAGTGAAATCTAAAATTGAGATTGTAGGCCGGGTGTGGTGGCTCACACCTGTAATCCCAGCACTTTGGGAGGCCAAGACAGGTGGATCACTTGAGGTCAGGAATTCGAGACAAGCCTGGTCAACATGGCAAAACCCCATAAAAATACAAAAACACAAAAAATTAGCCGGGTGTGGTGGCACACACCTGTAATTTCAGCTACTCTGTAAGCTGAGTCAGGAGAATCACTAGAATCCAGGAGGTGGAGGTTGCAGTGAGCCAAGATCACACCACTGCACTCCAGCCTGGGCAACAAGAGAGAAACTCAGTCTCAATTAAATAAATTAAATAAATAAACAAATAATAAAAATAAAATCAAGATTGTAAATAAACTTGATCAGATCCAAAGAAAATAGAGTTTTCCTTCATCTTCGTTTATACTTAGATAGCAGGCTGTCTCTATGTGAGTTACTCATTGCCTGAGGCTGGGTTCCCCAAGAAGTAGATGCCAAGTCAAGGATTCATGTACAAGTGGTTTATTCGAGAGGTAATCCCTGGAAAGGCTGCAAGTGGGGAATGGAAAAAGGGAAGGGAAGGTAGCCCAAAAAGGCTGTGTTAGCATGTTTATTGCATGGGCAACTGGAGCTTCACTCTGCTTCGGGGGGGCCCTGGATGCCAGAGTAGAACATATTCCTCAGGGTTATCCTGCCTGCAGGGCGAGGGAGCTGGGGAATTTATACACCAATATCTGGCCATCACTGGTTAAGGACAGCTCCCAAAGACTGTACTTTCCTAATAGTTCCAATCTGCTGAGTGCATAGGCTGAGTGGGCTTCCGAACATGGTGGTCCCATCTCCTAATGATGAGAGGTGGAGGCACAGGAGAAGGCAAACAAATGGCAAAGACACTTAAATACGTGAGAAAATGAGTCCAACCTGAAACTTTGATTTTTCTGGGTGGCCCACTCATGCCACTAACTACAATATCTTCATTTCGTCTGCTTTTACAAAGACAGACAATTCCAAACAGCCAAGCCTAACAAGTAGCTCATCTTAGCCTCTGGATTCAGAGCACTGGTGGCCTCTCCACCTCCAACTGACACCAGAAAACATACAAATACCTCTAAGCATGCTTTGGGTATTTGTTTTTCTAATTGCAAATATTATACCATAACTTAGTTTGAAGGCCTTGCAAAGAATATGCCAGAAACATCTAATATTAGCCTAATATTAGCCCTAAAAACTAGGGCAATCTTTTTTTTCTTTTCTTTTTTCTTTTTTTTTTTTTTCTTTTGAGACGGAGTCTCACTCTGCCGCCCAGGCTGGAGTGCAGTGGCCGGATCTCAGCTCACTGCAAGCTCCGCCTTCCGGGTTTATGCCATTCTCCTGCCTCAGCTTCCCAAGTAGCTGGGATTATAGGCACATACCACCACTCCCAGCTAATTTTTGTATTTTTAGTAGAGACAGGGTTTCACCATGTTGGCCAGGATGGTCTCGATCTCCTGACCTCATGATCCACCTGCCTCGGCCTCCCAAAGTGCTGGGATTACAGGCATGAGTCACTGCACCCGGCCTCAGCTTCTTTTATATCCCACACAGCACCCAGCATAGAGCAGAAAGCTAAGCACATCGACCTAGTGACTGACTGACTGAATAAATAAATACATGCTATCTCACTTGCAGAAGCCCAGATTCCTCCTTCTTACGACTCCCACACCCACTTAGGAGGTTCTATTATGTCTTAAAAGAAGTTACATCTCCATTAGTGTCAAAGCAACATTACATTAGTGGCTCAACGTGATCAGGCATGAATTTCTTTGTTTTCCCACTCACCTGAAAGTCCAAGTACTCCAGAGCTTGCCTGCACCATAAAAAGGCAAAGTACAAAATTGTTGAAAAGAGATATGGCGGGTTTACGCGAATATCCTTCAGATGTAGCAGAAACAATCCAGGTAGTAAACACTTCTGATTCTTCAAAGAAAATGGAAGAAAGTGATCCCTACAGTCTATTTTGAATCTACCATTTTTTGTTTCTGAGTGTCTTTTAAATCTATTCAAAATCCTTTAAGGACATTTCACTATGCATGGGAGAAGTTCATGGCTCCTCAACAAATTGCAAGAGATCTTTTATAGGCTGGACTCTGCCTCGTTCTCCAAACTCACCTGCCATAATCCTGATGTGCTCCACATTGCCAGACTCTTTCAAGCCCTTCCCCGCCCTGTGGAGAATCCCTACTCACACCTCAGGACTAGCTCAGACATGGTCTCCAGGAGACCTCTTCTAAGATCCTATGTGAGGTAACTAGCCCCCTTAGCACCTTGGGACATAATTATTTACTTTCATGTACATGTCCCGTAGTGAACTGTGAACACCTCCAGACCTTACCCTGTGTTTCGTCGCCTTGCTCTCCTCTCCACAGCTGGCACCCAATCTTGCCAGGCTGTCTCCAGAGACTCAAGCCCTTGGAATGGCGTCCTGGATGCTTTTCCACCTGCCTGACTTCTAAATTCCACTAAGATCCTGTCCCATTCTCTTGGAAACACCAGAACTTACTCTGACATGCCCTGTGGAAGTTATTTCTCCACTACTGTTCAAACCCACTCCCAGACCTAGCCTTCCCTGAGGAGAGCGTCTCAGCCAAATCCAGCTGCCTCTTGCTCAAGTTTCCTTGCGGGGTGGCCGCTGGCCTCATCCTGTTAAGTCTTCCTAGAGCCACAGGAAGAATCAATATTCCAGTGTCAGCCAGCAGGGGGCAGTGTGGAAATACACACACTAGGCCATTTTTTCAAAGGGTCGGCTTCCCTGAGGGTGTCTATCTGTGCCTCCATGGAGCATGGCTTGGGCTATTCCTCCAGTCCCATGGCCAGGTGGATCCTTCTTTTACGCTTCATTTCTATTAAATGAGAACATTCTCAATTCACTAACTGGATTGTTGGAAAGGCAGCAAGCTCTGCTAGATAGTTCTAAATATTTGCATCAAATGTGGACCAGAAATTATCAGTCTGTCTTTCAACGCTCTCAGATCTGAGTCAGCAAGCCTGCCACATGCGAAAGTAGGAACATTAAATACTTGAAGCTGGGAGAGAACAAGTGGGTTTCTAATCCTCTCTGGTGCATTCAGTTCTAGAAAGTGGTTCTTTGTATTCTACTGGAACATTTCTATGTATGACTTTTTTGTTGTTTGTTTTTTGAGACAGAGTCTCCCTCTGTTGCTCAGGCTGGAGCACAGTGGCACAATTTCAGCTCACTGAAACCTCTGTCTCCCGGGTTCTAGGAATTCTTCTGCCTCAGCCTCCCGAGTAGCTGAGATTACAGGCACGTGCCACCACGCCCAGCTAATTTTTGTACTTTTAGTAAAGGCAGGGTTTCACTATGTTGGCCAGGGTGGTGTATGTATGTTTTAAATATGCTTTAAAACAAAATTTCATTTTAGAGATGGGATCTCACTATGTTGCCCAGGCTGGAGTGCAGTGGCTATTCACAGGTGTGATCATGGCACACCGCAGCCTAGAGCTACTAGGCTCAAGCAATCCTCCTACCCCAGCCTCCCACATAATTGAGACTACAGGTATACACCACCATGCCCGGCTTTAAACATGCTTTTTAAATGTGTCATAAATCACATTTCTCTGATGAATAAGAAGAATTATCTAATGTTGAGAAAGAGTCAATGTTTAATCATTTACCTCACAGGGCAGATTCCTTAATGAATTCTGTTATTGAATCCACAGAATTTAACATCATGTTATTTTGGCCCTGAAGGCATAACTTCAAGCCATTCTGGATACTGAATGTGTTGCTGACATACATGTAAGCAAATCACTCAGAAGCATATACACTTTACTGCATTATCAGTACCATGAAGAAATTTTTCTATATCATGTTTCATTTGAAAAAGAGCACTTTCTTCTTGATATGTATGTAATTCCTTGGTCTTGGGAAGCTAAGGCACTGCTTACTAAGGGGTTTTGTATACTCCACTAATTACATAGCTTAAATCAGGCTGAGTAAACATGTAAACCAAATGCAAATCATCAATCTACATATGTTTAAGAAATAATGTAGACATACTGCTGCAGCATACCTCCCAGGGAGTTCTGGTTTTAAGCAGCATCTTATAAATCACCAGCAAGAATAATCAATTCATATCTTGGCTGAGGGTCTTTACCGGATTCCCACATACCACTGGAGTTAAGCACTGAATCCACACAAGCCAGCTGCAATTAAGACCCATTGCTATGGTTTGGATATTTGACCTCCTCGTAAAAAAAAATCTCATGTTGAAATTTCATCCCCAGTGTCAGACGTGGGGCCCAGTGGGAGGTTTGGGTCATGGGAGCAGATCTCTTGTGAATGGCTTGCTGCCATCCTCACAGGTGTAAGTTTCACTCTTAGTTCCCTCAAGAACTACTTGTTGAAAAGAGCATAGAACCTCCTCCTGCCTCCTCTTGCCTCATCTCTCCCCATGTGATCTGCACACAGTGGTTCACCTTCCCCTTCCGCCATGAGTAGAAGCAGCCGGAGGCCTTCATCAGAAGCAGGTATTGGTGCCATGCTTTTTGTACATTCTGCAGAACGATGAACCAAATAAACCTATTTTCTTTATACATTACCAAGTCTCAAGTATTCTAACAACACAAGCAGGCTAAGAAAACCCATCTATGGTCAGTCACCAAGGCCTCTTCTCTCATATGAGTTTTGGACCTTACTCTATTTGATAAAGTTGTTTCTCGTGGGGATATGCATTAACAATTCTGATATGTGCACACTGAAATTGAAAATTAATTAAGCAAAGGGTGGGTAGTAGAAGCCAGGTCACTCACTGTTGGAATGCAAATTTACAGAGAAGCCAGGGGAGGAGGCTAGAATGATCCACTTGGTAATGGAGCAGAGTTGGAGACGTCAGTATGAACTCATGTCTAGCTTAACACAGGGGCAGAAGATTCCACATAGAAACATGTATACATATGTGATATTCACAAGTTAGTATACACACGAATATTTCCTTGCTCTGTCATCCGAGAAGGACTAAAATAAACAGCACCCCGGTAGCGAAAAGCATACTTAGCACCCAGACCTTGGTTTCTAACAACACTCTCCAATGAAAGGCACCAGGACTCCTTGGAGAAATGGCCAATTCTATGCCTCTGACAGAAACATACAAGAGGAGCCTGGAGTATTTTGTGGTGCCAGAAAATAAGAAGGCACTCAAAAACAAACAAAAACAAATGCATATTAATGGAGCTACATCAAAGAAACACAGGAGCCAAGTGAGAGTGCTCCCAACGGCCAAAGGTGGAACTATTTGAGCAACAAAATAAAGCAGTGCCGGATTATCATCCAAAGTATCAAATAAATACCCCTGAGTCCTCACTGTTGCAAGTAAATGATTGAATAAATTAATAAATGGGGGAGGAGGGACAAGTCCCTTGGACAGAGAAATTTCAAATAATTTATGCAGATACTCTGCCTCAAGGGGGTGAGGCATAACACCTGATTCATTAAATGTGGAGTAAGCCTAGTGACTTCCTTCCTAAGAGAACAGTATAGAATGGGGGAGAAGAGTGACCTTAGAGTGGAGGACCCTGACACACACGACCTGAGCCAGGTGATGAAGGTCAACATCAGTGGTGATCAATCATGGTTGATCGTACATACTTCTGATGTGATGTGAGGAAAACAGCACTTTACTTCTGTGGTCTTCCTCTCAAAAACTCATAACCCCAGTCAAGTCAGGAGAAAAACATCAGACAAATCTAATAAATAGGCATTTGGGAAAATATCTGAGCAGTACTTCTCAAAACTATCAAGGTCATCAAAAACAAAGAAAGTCTAAGAAACTGTCACAGCTAGAGGAGCCCAAGGAGAGGCGATGACTAGATCATGTATCAGTGTTGGTTCATTCCTTCTAACAAATGTGCCATACTCATGCAAGATGTTAACAAAGGGAACATTGGCCATGAGTATATGGAAACACTCTGTACTATCTTCTTGATTTTTCTGTAAGTTTGAAACAGTTCTAAACAAAAAAAGTATTTTACAAATACAATCGAGGCCAGGGGCAGTGACTCAGGCCTGTAATCCCAACACTGTAGGGGGACCCCTTGAGCCCAAGGAGTTCGAGGCCAGCCTAGGCAATGTGGGGAGACCCTGTCTCTACAAAAAATTTTAAAAATTAACCACGTATTGTGGTGCACACCTGTGGTCCCAACTACTCAGGAGGCTGAGGTGGGAGGATTGCTGGGGTCCAGGAGGCCAAGGCTGCAGTGACCCATGATGGTACCACTGCCCTCCAGCCTGGGTAACAGAGTAAGACCCTGTCTCAAAAACAAAAACAAAGAATATATAAATAAATGAAAAGATTAATATCTACAAAACGACAAATATTGTATGATTCCATTTATATGAGTCAGCTGGAATAGGCAAATTCATAAAGACAGTAAGTAGAATAGAAGTTACGAGGGGCTGGGAGGAGGAAAGAATTAGAGGTTAATGTTTAACGCACTGCACTCCAGCCTGAGCCAAAAAGCAAGACCCTATCTGAGAAAAAATAATAAATACATAAAAATACAATCAGCAGAAGAAAAGAAAGTATTTGCAATATGTAACAGATAACAGATTCCTATACAGACTGTATAAAAAACTTTCAGAATCAGTGAGGAAGAGAAATAACCTGATTTTAAAAATTGGCAAAGAATGTGAAAAGGCAATACATGGAAGAAACACAAGTGTCCAAAAAACATAAGAAAAATGCTTAATTTCACTAATAATCAGAGAAATGCACATTCCGTTAAAATACCAGTAAGACTGATTTCTTTTCTCAAAGGTCTGGTAATATCCAGTGTTAGCAAGGGTGCGAGGAAACAATGAAAATGTATCCATACAATACTTGTGTAATTAAGTATAAATTGACGAGGGTGAACTTTTAAGGAAACCAAGAGAAAAAGAAAAGCATGATCCCTTTGCCCCATTGTAAAGGAAACTATGACTGGAAAGTAACAGGTGCTATCTAAATGCTAATAAGCACATAAGAAGGTCCCTAATCTCATTCACCATCAGTTAAATGCAAATTAAAACTATACCCAGATGCTACTATGTCCCAGAATGACTGACACCAACATTGATGAGGTTGTAGCACAACTAGAGCTCCCATGCACTATTCGTGGGATTGGCACAGCTCACTTTGGAAAGAACTGGGCAGTATCTACTCAAACTAAACGTGCTCATTTTACGGCCCATCAGTTCTACTTCTCAGTAAATACTCAACAGAAGTGAGAGCTTATGGCTCCCAAATGATACATGCAAAAATGTTCATATCCACCTTATTCACAATAGCTGCAAGTAACTCAAATGTTCATGGATAGAAGAGCAGCTAAATGGTGGCATAGCCATACAATGGAATACTACACAGCAATCAAAAAGAAGAGACTACTGCCACACACAGCATGAGTGAATCTCACAGGCTGATTGCTAAGCAAATATGTCATGCAAAAAATAATACGTTGTACAGCTCCATGTCTATGAGGTTTAAGGGTAGGCAGAGCTAATCTAAGGTGATAGAAATTAGAATAGTGGTTTCCTTGGAAAGGAGGTATGGGCACATGGTATGGCCTGGGAGAAGGCTTGAGAGAGCCCAATGGGAGGATGAAATGTTCTATGTCTGCATCTGGCTGGTGGTCATTCAGGTAAAGACGTGTGTCAAAACTTAGCAACCTTCACACTTGAGATGTGTGCACTTTGTATCTGCTCTACATCAGTTAACACATAAGTTGAAAAGAGGAAACAGATAAGTCTTTGAAGACGGAATAATTACTATAAAATGAGAGTCATTGACTGTACCTGCTGCATGTGTGGAGATCAGATTTCAAAGGGGAACATTAAAACAGGAGGATGATAAACAAAATGTGGTCTATCTGTACAATGGAATGTTATTCAGGCATAAAGGGAAATGAAAAATGGGAAAATTTTGAAAGCATTAAGATAAGTAAAATAAACAGACACAAAGAACCATATACTGGATGAAATGTCCAGAATAAGCAAATCCATAGAGACAGAAAGTAGCTTAGTGGTTTCCAATCTACTTCCCAGGGGGAAGAGAGGAATTGGAGAGTGACTGTTAACAGATATGGGATTTCTTTCCAGGGTGATGAAAATGGTCTGGAATCAGAGAGTGATGATTGTGCAACTCTGTGAATATACCAAAAACCACTGAATTGCACACTTTAAAAGGTTGAATTTTACAGCATGTTTATTTTATTTTATTTTATTTTATTTTATTTTATTTTATTTTATTTTATTTTATTTTACTGAGACAGGGTCCCACTGTGACTCCCAGGCTTGAGTGCAGTGGCGTGATCACGGCTCACTGCAGCCTCAACCCCCTGGGTTCAAGCAATCCTCCCACCTCAGCTTCCCAAGTAGCTGGGCTACAAGTATGCACCACCATGCCTGGCTAATTGTTTTATTTTTTTGTAGAGATTGGGGGGTCTCACAATGTTGCCCAGGCTGGTCTCAAACTCCTGGGCTCAAGCAATCCTCCCCACTCAGCCTCCCAAAGTACTGGGATTACAGGCATGAGCCACTTTGCCCAGCTTGTATGTGAATTATATATGCAAAAAGCAAGAACAAACAAACACAGGCAAAGAGCTTCAGAAATTCAGGAAGATGCAATGAGCAGGGTGTGCTCCCATCATCACTGGGGGATCTTCCCAGCATGCGCCTGGTGTAGCAGTAACAAGGCCTTGCCTGCGCTTGTTTAAGCTCTGTCATCACCGCCTTGAAATTCTTAACAATTTTTTAACACAAGTGCACACTTCATTTTGCACTGGGCCCCCATGTATTAAGTGGCTGGTCCTGTCTGCCAGGAAGGCATCAACCCGAAGCGGCTGAGTTGGTACCAGTGCTCAGGACACCACGAAGACCCTTCCTGATTCTGTCCTGGGAGGTGGGGCAGGGGAGGGGAGACACACAGGAAAAGCCTGAGACATCATTTCCTTGCTCCACCTGGGCCTGAGAACCTGGGCCCCTGTGCAGTGGTTCTAAGTCCACCTCTTTTTTTGTTTTGTTTTGTTTTTGTTTTTGTTTTGAGATAGAGTCTCACTCTGTCACCAGGCTGGGGAGCAGTGGCGCGATTTCAGCTCACTGCAACCTCTGCCTCCTGGGTTCAAGCGATTCTCCTGCCTCAGTCTCCCTAGTAGCTGAGATTATAGGCACACTCTCAGTTAATTTTTGTATTTTTAGTAGAGACGGGATTTCACCATGTTGGCCAGGATGGTCTCGATCTCTTGACCTCGCGATCTGCCTGCCTCAGCCTTCCAAAGTGCTGGGAATACAGGCATGAGCCACCGCGCCAAGTCGAGGTTACCTCTTTACTCCAAGCTGCTAAGGAATGAAGACTGGGAAGCCAGGGGAGCCGTTCTTCGTCCTGGTCCTGGGAGCGAGAGAGGTCCCTGAGCCACTCCAGAGTGCACAGCTGGGATCTGCTCAGGACAGGGCAGGAGGCTGCATGGGAGCAGAGCAGAGGCTCAGATGGGGGGGGTCACAGCACCCCTTTGGTGGAGAGTTACCCCAACACATGTAGCTCCCACTAAGGAGCACCCCTGCCTCTGTCAGGGGGCTATAGAGGAAATTCCTGCAGCAAGGGTCAGGCCCCCAGAGGAACCCAAGTCCCTCTAACTCTAGATTCTATGAGCAGACAAGATGGAGACATTGACTGATTCCGTCTAATGAGTTTAAAAGGAGCAGCCAGACCTTGAGGAGGCTACACAAAGGGAGAGAGGGCCTGAGTTGGGCCGACGCGGACTCTGAGGTTAGTGTCTTGTTGGATGTCCCTGTTGATGCTGATGAGGGTGAGGCAGGGGGCCCCTGGAAGATGGGGCGGCCCTCAGAACGCAGGTCCGGAAGAACCCCGGACAGGTCTGCTTCATGAGGGCAAGCTCAGGGTCTCAGGGTGTGGTCACTGCCTTGTCCACCCGGCAGCTCCAGGAGCAGACACACGGAAGCCCCCTTTCCTGCTCCAGGTCTTCATTAAATTACACGATCTCACCTGTCCCTGCCCATCCTTTTATGCACTTGACTCTCTTACTGACTTTGCAATGATTTTAATACAGAGTTTAAAAATAAAAACAGGTTGGGCATGGTGGCTCATGCCTGTAATCCCAGCACTTAGGGAGGCTGAGGTGGCCAGATCACTAGAGGTTAGGAGTTCAAGACCAGCCTGGCCAACATGGCAAAACCCCATCTCTACCAAAAATACAAAAATTAGCCGGGCATTGTGGTGCATGCCTAAAATCCCAGCTACTCAGGAGGCTGAGGCAGGAGAATCACTTGAACCCAGGAAGTAGAGGTTGCAGTGAACTGAGATCATGCCACAGTACTCCAGCCCGGGCAACAGAGTGAGACTCTGTCTCAAAAAAAAAAAAAAAGAAAAGAAAATAGAAAATTAATTAATTAATTAATTAATTAAAATTTAAAAAGAAAAATGAAGACACAAATTAAAATATTTAACAACTGCAGGTGCTAATTATGACTTTCAAAGTTTTAAAAATAGCAGCTAGCATTTACTGAGTGCTTAGTATGTACCAGGCCCTGTTCTAAGGGTCAACATGTATCTTGCTTAATCCTCACAACAACGCTATCCCTATCAGGCGGACCCTATTAAAATTATCCCCATTTGCCAGAAGGGGAGACTGAGGCTTGGTGACCTCCTCTTACCCACCATATCTTGTTGCCTTCCTAAAATAAATTTTAGTATTTTTATAATTTCCATTCATAAGGTTGGAAGATCTTTTCTTGCAGCTGAAGTCTTTAACTAAAGATCATGTATCGGAGTGGGGAGGAGAAGGCGAGTCACTCTGCTGCTGCCTCTTCCCACCTGCACCCAAAGCAAGACCACATGGAGATGGCGTTCCTGGTCCCACTGGAAGGTTTGGCCCACTGGAAGATTTGGAAATCCTGGAGTCTGCAATCATGTTTTCTACTTATTGGTCATGACGCCAGTCCTGCTGCCTGCTCAGTCCCCAAGTTGTCCTATTTACCACATCCTTTCAGGAAGAGAACATCCAGGGCACCTTCTCCTCTCAATGAGGCACTGCAGGTTCCCATGAGACCTCAGCCACGCCTGGCTAAGGAGAGGACTCAGCTGCCCCCGCTGAAAAGGGCTCACTGCAGCTCTGGGGGAGGCTCCTTCTCTGGGCATCTTCCTCAGAGGCTGAATGATCAAGTGGGATCTGGGGCTGCCCGGAGTCCCCTCCCCTGACCTTCACCAGTCAGGAGTCTGGGAGGAACGGCTCATTCAGATATGCACCCAGCATGGATTCTCCCTCCACCCGCTGACAGAAAAGGCTACTGGAGCCCGAAAATCCTGCAGAGTTTAATTAGCAACCTTCAAAGACAAGCTGTCAGCTCCAGTCCTAGGTGGAGACCCATGGGAAAGGGTGTTAGGTCAACCCAAAGATAGACAACAATGACCACAGCAGTTCTGTCATCATAGCCGCGTTTTGGAAACAAGGTGAAGCCCATCAACAGCGGACTAAATGCATAATTTGTGGCATAGACACTCAACGGAACACTCCACAGGAAGAAAAAGGAGTGAACGGCTGCCCCATGCAATAGCGTGGATGAGCCCACACACAATGCCGAAGAAGCCAGACACAAGGGCATGCGCTGTATGATTTCTATAGGAGGTTGAAGAGCATCTCCCCAAAGCTCACATCCACCTAGAATCTCAGAATGGGACTGTACTTGGAAGTGGGGTCTTCACAGATGTAACTAAATTAAGATGAGGCCACGCTGGATTGGGGTGTGTCCTGAATCTAATGACTGGGGTTCTTATAACAAGAGGAGAGGACGCAGAGAATGAGGCCATGTGATAATGGAGACAGACATTGGAGAATGATTTCACTACAAGTCAAGGTACACCCAGGACTGCCAGGAGCCACCAGTAGCTAGGAGGAGGCAAGAAAGGATCCCCCACTACACGCTTCAGAGGCAGCCAGCCCTGCTGACCCCTTGATTTCAGACTTCCAGACTCCAGAATTCTGACAGCATCAGTTTCTGTCGCTTTAAACCACATGCTTTGTGGTCATATGTTACAGCAGCCCCAGAAAAACAAAATTTCAATAAATGAAATTCAGCAGAAGGTAAAGCTAACTCGTAGAGATGGAAGCTCATATACTGGTAGGGGATGGTCCTCATCTA
This sequence comes from Rhinopithecus bieti, assembly GCF_001698545.2. NCBI lineage: Eukaryota > Metazoa > Chordata > Mammalia > Primates > Cercopithecidae > Rhinopithecus > Rhinopithecus bieti. The sequence goes on along the minus strand of NW_016803344.1, from coordinate 3,817,137 downwards.
GGAAGAGAAACCAGGAAGCCTTCAAGGGTGTTCAAAATGCATCCTGTTCCAGGTGGTAGTTACCTAGTCATAGGCACATGGAAAATTTCACTGAATTATACATTTAAAATGTGCGCACTTCCTTGCATGGAAGTGATACTTCCAATAAAAATTTAAAAAACAAAAAGCAGGTTGTTCTGTTGCAACTACAAACTACTTTGCTCTTCTTTCCTGCTTGCTTGCTTACTTTCTCTTTTGTAGAAATGGGGTCTCACTATGTTGCCCAAGTGGGTCTCAAACTCCTGGCTTCAAGCAACCTGCCTGCCTCAGCCTCCCAAAGTACTGGGATTACAGGTGTGAGCCACTGCCCCCAGCCACTCTTTGTTCATTCTTGAAGGAAATCTCCATGATGTTCAACTTGTTCTTGTCACTCAAAATGACCGTCCCCTGCCCTCTATAACTACGAGTAGAAACTGAAGATCTCTAGCAGCACTTTTCCAAGATTGGGTTTTCCCCAGAAGCAGAGCCCGAGACAAGGATTTGAATGCAAGGGCTTTGCGTGGGAGCACATGGGGAGGGGAGAAGGGAGATGGGAATTGTGGGGAGGAGCACTGTGCCACTGTGGTGACCCGCTGAGACACCACGGGACACACCTCAGAATCTGCCCACCAAGGAGCAAGGGAGCTGGAGCCTTTATTCACCAACAGCCCTGCCTTGCAGGGTAAGGGTGGCTCCAAGCACCCCAGAGAAAGAACTCAGGCAGAGAGAGGCAGGAGCCTCTGCAGTGGCCTCCAGGCTGGGCTGAGGCCATATGGGCCAGGACCTTTGTCTCTAGATACAGGCCTGGGAAAGGCAAGAAAGAGGGCTGGCCTTGAGCTCTGCCCTCTTGTTTGGGGGATCAAAGAACCAGGGATGCAGTACACTGAGAAATTCAAGTGCTCGGACTTTCCTCCCCTTTCTTAGCACACAGGGTCCTTCTCCATATGAACACAGGGAAACTTCACCCCCCAAGGCAGCACAACTGCTAACACCTTTCCATGGGAGCAAAGCAAAGCGACTTCAGCAGAAACATCAGGTGAGGACGAAGATTGTCCAGAGGAAGCTGGCCCCAGCCTCTCCAGGGCTCCATTGTTCTCTGCATGTCTCAGAGCTGTCCAGGGCATGGAGCAGGCCAGCTGAAGGAAGCTTTGGCTCCGGGTTTTGTCCTCTCTTCCTGCTGGTGGGAAGAATGGGAGCTGGCAGGAAAGGAAACTGACTGAACAAAGAGACAAAGGAAAATCAGAGGCCCCCTGGAGAAATGTTACAGCTGGCATCAGAGCTCACTGTGTCGGAGTGGGGGAAACAAGCCATTCCCGGGAATATACCTAAAAACTGCAAGAGACAGCCGTGCCCATCACCATCAAACCAGGCGCTAGCCCGAGAATTTGACTTCCCAGATCTCAAAGGAGACTTAAAACTTTGGGTCCAAAAGGCAAGATTTTTTTTCCATTTGCTTTAAAACTCTTGTTGAAAAGCAAATGTTAAGTCTGGGAACTCATGTGTTAACCAAGAAAGAGGTTTCTTAAGTGCATCAGCCACCATCCAGAGCTGGGAGCAAAACTAACCTTGCAAGTTGGGGCTGGGAATACGTAGACAAGGACTTGGAAAGGTTTATGCCATGAGCCTACACATGAGAGGGACTCAGGGGCCTTGAGCATCCAGGTATCCAAGCTCTGGTGCCACAGTATTGGGGGCCATTGCTCAGAACTGAAAGGCTTTCAACGGCAAACCGCAACACCATTCAGATACCTGAGGCACTCCTCTGGGGCATGGCCGTGACAGAGACTGTGGCAGGCCCCAGAACACTTTGCTCCTCTTACCAGCTGCGTGTGACTTTGAGAAAGTCACTTATCCTCGTGGTGTCTCTGTTTCCTGATCTATAAGGTAGAGATTGTGACCTGCTTCACGGAGTTGTTGTGAGAATGCCAAGTGCTCAGTGCAGTGCTTAGAACATAGTAAGTGCTCCACAATATGAGTTACTGCACTGATGCAGCATGTGTGCTCACAGTCAAATGCCACATGCCCACCCACTATCTACCTTCATTTCTCTCCTCTAGATTTCCAGGGATGGTTTTTTGGGGGAAAGGAATCGGTAACTGATGGTAGTTTTCCATCACGCTCCAAATCAGAAATCTTGAGATCCTATGATACCCACTCAAAAATGCATTATTAATCCAGTTCTCAGCAACCTCCACTCACTACTATCATCTTTCATCTGGATGTCTGCGACAGCCTCCTAACTGATATTCCTGCTTCCATTCACAGGAACAGAAATAACCTATTAAAAATCTAAAATCTGACTCACCCTCTCTCCTTAAAACTTTTTTAAAAACTTCCCATTGTACCTAAATAGAATCCAAACTCTTGTACTGGCTTCAAAAGCCCTGTGCCTTTCTACAAGGTCACTAGACCGCTATTTCCCTGCCAGACTCTGTTTCAGCCATGCGGTTTCTCTGTCAGTTCCTGAAACACAACAAGTTCCTTCCAGCCTCAGGACCTTTGTCTGTTTCCACTGCCTTCCCTTCGTTATGTGACAAGCTCCTTCTCAAACTGCAGATCTCAGCCTAAATCTCAGCTTTTCACCAGGCCTCCCCAGGCCATTCTCTCTAAAGTAGGTTCCTTCTGCTGCTGCTTCATTATGTTTCCACTTTGCCCTTCTCTTCCTGTATCAGTCAGCTATTGCTGTATAACAAGCCACCTCAAACCTCCATGGTTAAAAACAACAGGCATTTATTATCACTCACAACTGCAGGCTGGCTGGGGTTCAGCTGGGCACCTGTGGTCCTCATGGAAGGGCTGTGGGTCATAGAGGACATTTCTGTTCCACATGTCTCTCATCCTCCTGCTGGAATGAGACTGGGCACATTTTTCTCATGGTAATAGCAGAGGAACAATAGAGCAGGCAGAAAGATGTGAGCTCTCTCAAGGCCTAGGCTCAAAACAGACACAACATCCTTTCTACCACATTTTACGGGCCAAAGCACATCCTTGTGATCAAGCCCAAACTCAAAGAGCGGGGAAATGCCCTCCATCCATAGTGAGGCCAGGCAGGCCTGTGTCCACAGGGAGGAGGGATAAAAAATGAGGGCAGTCATTCAACTGCCATGATTTGTGATTCATGATGAATATTTTTGTTTCTCCACCCTGCACTAGAATGAGCAAGCAGGAAGCTTGTCTATCTTGTGTACCTTTCCCTGGTATCCACTGCACCTAGAACAGTACCTGACACGTGACAGATGCTCAACAAGTCCCTTATTATACTTTTGTTTTGTTTTGTTTTTGTTTGTTTGTTTGAGACAGGGTCTCACTCTTTTACTCAGGCTGGAGTGCAGTGCCACAAACACGGCTTACTGCATCCTTGAACTCCTGGGCTCAAACAGTCCTCTTACCTCCTCCTGTCGAACTGCTGGGATTACAGGCATGAGTCAACATGGTTGGGGCCCTTTATTATACATTGAATGAACTCCTAGACTAGAAACCCATGTGTTATTTCTAGATGACAATTGTACTATAAAGCCGTCATGACAACAATTGGCTTTTCAGATATGGCTTTTTAATTTTATTATTATTATTATTATTATTATTATTATTATTATTATTATTTTAGCTCTGTTGCCCAAGCTGGAGTGCAGTGGTGTGATCTCGGCTCACTGCAACCTCTGCCTCCCGAGCTCAAGTGATTCCCCTGCCTCAGTCTCCCAAGTAGCTGGGATTACAGGCACGCACCACCACACACAGCTAATTTTTGTATTTTTAGTAGAGATGGGGTTTCACCATGTTGGACAGGCCGGTCTCAAATTTCTGACCTCAGGTTATCCGCCCACCTTGGCTTCCCAAAGTACTGGGATTACGGCATGAACCAGTGTACCCGGCCTCAGATACGGCTTTTCTTGAATATGGACTCAGATACAAATTTTGCTTAACAATGGAGTCTTTTATTAATCAACAGGCAACTTCATACCTACTTGTTGGCAATTGTTTGGACATGGTCCTAAGGACTACAACAGCCACCTCCTGATCCAGAGCAGAAGAAAAAGCCCACGGACATGGCCCTGACTGGGTCAAGGACCATGCGAGGCATTTTCTACCATGGACATAACAGAACTGATGAACTTCAGAGCAGGACCCAGCTCCGAATTCCCCTCATCCCAAACCTGCTTATTCTTCAAGGGGGTGGGGGCTGCAGAAGGTAGCCAGTGGGCAAGGTGCAAAGGTTGTTGGGGGTCCCTCTTTATACCGCCAAGAAGAATGGGGCAGACAGGAAAGCAGCTGGGAGCTGGCTTTGGAGTGAAGAAGGCTGGTTTGGCCAATGAGCACCCGTGTAACTTTGGACAAGGCTGTTGACCTCTGAAGTCCTTACCAACCCAAAGGGCAGTAGAGTAATCAAAGGAGAGGAGCAAAAGGAAGCCCACACCTGTGCTGAGGCTCTCTGGTCCTCATCCAGGTACAGAAGCAGTGTTCTCCAAACTTTTCAGATTGGACACACACTCAGTGAGCATTCTCAATACGTGCTGATGCTTATTTATAACATTACATACATGTATTTTTAAATATCATTCATTTTAATGGTTCATCTTCTCACCCTCTTGCACTTGTGTTACAGGATTATCTTGATCTATATTTTTTGCAGTCATGCTTAAGCCTCTTAGGATTTTTGTGACAGTTTTAGTCTAAGTAAAACTGAAAAAAATACCGAAAAAATAATCATTTCTGCCACTTGTATGGTCCCCACTAAGGCACTTCTCTAAATTATTTTAAATGCATTTAGATCGGGGCAATGGCTCACACCTGCAATCCCAGCACTTTGGGACACTGAGGCAGGAGGATCACCTGAGCCCAGGAGTTCAAGGCTGAGCCCAGGAGTTCAAGGCTGGAGTAAACTATGATCACTCCACTGCACTCCATCCTGAGCGACAGAGAGAGACCCTGTCTCTCAAAATAAAATAAAATACATGCATTTAAATAGTTTTATTTTATTTTCCATAAGTTATTGGGATATTGGGATACAGATGGTGTTTGTTTACATGAGTAAGGCTTTTAGTGGTGATTAGTGAGATTTTGGCGCACCCATCACCTGAGCAGCATACACTGCACAGTATTTGTAGTCTTTTATCCCTTGCCCACCTCCCACTCTTCCACCCAAGTCCCCAAAGTCCATCATATTATTCTTTTGCCTTCTCGTCCTCACAGCTTAGCTCCCACATATCAGTAAGAACATACGATGTTTGGTTTTCCGTTCCTGAGTCATATCACTCCAATAGTCTCCAATCTCATCCAGGTCACTGCAAATGCTGTTAGTTCATTCCTTCTTATGGCTGTGTAGTAGTCCATTGTATATATACACATATATCACAATTTCTTTATCCACTTATTGATTAATAGGCATTTGGGTTGGTTCCACGATGTTGTAATTGTGAATTGTGCTGCTTTAAATATATGTGTACAAGTATCTTTTTCTAATAATGACTTCTTTTCCTCTGGGTAGATACCCAGTAGTGGGATTGCTGGATCAAATGGTAGTTCTACTTTTAGCTCTTTAAGGAATCTCCACACTGTTTTCCATAGTGGCTATACTAGTTCACATTCCCACCAGCAGTGCAGAAGTGTTCCCTGATCGCTGCATCCACACCAACATCTGGTTTTTGATTTTTTGATTATGGCCATTCTTGCAGGAGTAAGGTGGTCTTGCTCTGTGGTTTTGATTTGCATTTCCCTGATCATTAGTGATGTTGAGCATTTTTTCATATGTTTTTGGCCATTTGTATATCTTCTTTTGAGAATTGTCTGTTCATGTCCTTGACCCACTCTTTGGTGGGATTTTTTTTTTGTTTGTTTTGTTTTTTCTTACTTATTTGTTTAAGTTCATTGCAGATTCTGGATATTAGCCCTTTGTCAGATGTATAGATTGTGAAGGTTTTTCCCACTCTGTGGGTTGTCTGTTTACTCTGCTGACTGTTGTTTTTGCCATGCAAAAGCTCTTTAGTTTAGTTAGGTCCCAGCTATTTATCTTTGTTTTATTGCATTTGCTTTTGGGTTCTTGGTCATGAAATACTTGCCTGAGCCAGTGTCTAGAAGGAGTTTTCCAGTGTTAACTTCTAGAATTTTATAGTTTCAGGTCTTAGGTTTAAGTCCTTAATCCATCTTGAGTTGATTTTGTACAAAGTGAAAGATGGGGATCCAGTTTCATTCTCCTACAAGTGGTTTGCCAATTATCCCAGCACCATTTGTTGAAAAGGGTGTCCTTTCCCCACTGCATGTTTTGTTTGCTTTGTCGACAATCAGTTGTTGTAAGTATTTGGGTTTATTTCTGGGTTCTTTATTCTATTCTATTGGTCTATGTGCGTTTTTGCCATGCAAAAGCTCTTTAGTTTAGTTAGGTCCCAGCTATTTATCTTTGTTTTTATTGCATTTGCTTTTGGGTTCTTGGTCATGAAATACTTGCCTGAGCCAGTGTCTAGAAGGAGTTTTCCAGTGTTAACTTCTAGAATTTTATAGTTTCAGGTCTTAGGTTTAAGTCCTTAATCCATCTTGAGTTGATTTTGTACAAAGTGAAAGATGGGGATCCAGTTTCATTCTCCTACAAGTGGTTTGCCAATTATCCCAGCACCATTTGTTGAAAAGGGTGTCCTTTCCCCACTGCATGTTTTTGTTTGCTTTGTCGACAATCAGTTGTTGTAAGTATTTGGGTTTATTTCTGGGTTCTTTATTCTATTCTATTGGTCTATGTGCCTATTTTTATACCAGTACCACGCTGTTTTGGTGACTATGGCCTTATAGTATAGTTTGAAATCAGGTAGTGTGATGCTTCCAGATTTGTTCTTTTTGTTTAGTCTTACTTTGGCTATGCATGCTCTTTTTTGGTTCCATATGAATTTTAGGATTGTTTTTTCTAATTCTGTGAAGAATGGTGGTGGTATTTGACGGGGATTGAGTTGAATTTGTAGATTGCTTTTGGCAGTATGGTCATTTTCACAATATTGATTCTACCTATCTAGGAGCATGGAATGTGTTTCCATTTGTTTGTGTCATCTGTGATTTCTCTCAGCAGTGTTTTGTAGTTTTCCTTGTAGAGGTCTTTCGAGTCCTTTGTTAGGTATATTCCTAAGGTTTGTTTTGTTTGTTTGTTTGTTTATTTTGTAGCTATTGTAAAAGGGGTTGGGTTCTTGATTCGATTATCTGCTTGGTCGCTGTTGATGTATAGAAGGGCTACTGATTTGTATACATTAATCTTGTATCTGGAAACCTTGCTGCATTATTTTATCAGTTCTAGGAGCTTTCTGGAAGAGTCCTTAGGGTTTTCAAGGTAAACAATCATATCATCAGCAAATAATGACAGTCTGATTTCCTCTTTACCAGTTTGGATGCCCTTTATTTCTTTTCTTTCTGTCTTTTTTTTTTTTTTTTCTCTCTGAGATGGAGTTTTCATTCTTGTTGCCCAGGCTGGAGTGCAGTGGCACAATCTCGGCTCACTGCAACCTCCACCTCCTGGGTTCAAGTGATTCTCCTGCCTCAGCCTCCCAAGTAAATGCGATTACAGGGGCCCACTACCACGCCCAGCTAATTTTTGTATTTTTAGTAGAGACAGGGTTTCACTATGTTGGCCAGGCTAGTCTCAAACTCCTGACCTCAGGTAAATTGCCCACCTCAGCCTCCTAAAGGGCTGGGATTACAGGCATGAGCCACCACGCCCGGCCTGGATGCCCTTTATTTCTTTCCCTTGTCTGACTGCTCTGGCTAGGATTTCCAGTACTGTTGAAGAGAAGTGGTGAGAGTGGGTCTTGTTCCAGTTCTCACAGGGAATGCTTTCAACTTTTCCCCATTCAGTGTTATGTTGGTTGTGGGTTTGTCATAAATGGCTTTATTACATTAAGGTATGTCCCTTGTATGCCAATTTTCCTGAGAGTTTTAATCATAAAGTGATGCTGGATTTTGTAGAATGCTTTGTCTGCATCTATTGAGATGATCATGTGATTTTTGTTTTTAATTCTGTTTATATGGTCATCATGTGTATTGACTTGCATATGTTAAACCATTCCTGCATCCCTGGTATGAAATTCACTTGATTAGGGTGGATTATCTTTTTGATATGTTGTTGGATTCGACTAACTAGTACTTTGTTAAGGATTTTAGCATCTATATTCATCAAGGATATTCATCAAGGGGTCTTTTTCCACCCCTTTACTTTAAGTTTATGTGAGTACTTATGTGTTAGGTGAGTCTCCTGAAGGCAGCAGACGGTTGGTGAGGTGTTTTTTTGTTTGTTTGTTTGTTTGTTTGTTTTATTTTGTTTTTTTGACACAGTCTCACTTTGTCACCCAGGCTGGAGTACAGTGGTGCAATCTTGGCTCGCTGCAACCTCTGCCTCCTGGGTTCAAGCAATTCTTGTGTCTCAGTCTCCCAAGTAGCTGGGACTGCAGGTCTGCAGGTACATGCAACCATGCCTGGCTAATTTTTTATTTTTTATTGTATTTTATTTTTTAGTAGAGATAAGTTTTCACCATATTGATCAGGCTGGTCTTGAAATCCTGATCTCAGGTGATCCACTCTCCTCAGCCTCCCAAAGTACTGGGATTACAGGTGTGGGCCACTGCATCAGGCCAGTTGGTGAGTTCTTATGCATTCTGTGGTTCTGTATCTTTTAAGCAGAGCATTCAGTGTTAGTACTGAAATGTGAAGGACTGTTGCTTTCATCGTGGTCTTTGTTGCCTGTGTACTTTGGTTTTTGGTTTTGCTTTTTAACTTATATTTCTGTTTTATAGGTCCTATGTGATTTACGCTTTAAACAGGTTCTGTTTTGATGTGTTTCCAGCATTTGTTTCAAGATTTAGAGCTCCTTTTAGCAGTTGTTGTCATGGTGGTTTGATAATGGCAAATTTTCTCAGCATTTGTTTGTCTGAAAACGATTGTACCTTTCCTTCATGTATGATGCTTAGTTTCACTGGATACAAAATTCTTGGCTGGTAATTGTTTTGTTTGAGGAGGCTGAAGATAGGGCCCCAATCCCCTCTAGTTTGTAGGGTTTCTGCTAAGAAATCTGCTGTTAATCTGATAGGTTTTCCTTTATAAGTTACCTGGTGCTTCTGTCTCACAGCTCTTGAGATTCTTTCCTTCCTCTTGACTTTGGATAACCTGATGACAATGTGGCTAGGCAAAGATCTTTTTGCGATGAATTTCCCAGGTGTTCTTTGCGCTTCTTGTATTGGGATATCTAGGTCCCTCACAAGGCTGGGGAATTTTTCCTCGATTATTCCCCCAAATATGTTTTCCAGGCTTTTAGAGTTCTCTTCTTCCTCAGTACACCGATTACTCTTAGGTTTAGTCGTTTAACATAATCCCAGACTTCTTGGAGGCTTTTTTCTTATTCTTTTCTCTTTGTCTGTGTTAGATTGGATTAATTCAAAGACCTTGTCCTTGAGCTCTGAATTTTCTTCTATTTGCTCAATTTTCTTCCATTTTGCTCTATTTGCTCAGCAATTGTAAAGTTGCTGAGACTTTACAGAGCATTTTGCATTTCTAAAAGTGTGTCCAAAGTTTGCTAAATTTTTTATTGTTTTTTCTTTAAGCTACCTATTTCCATGAATATTTCTCCCTCTACTTCTTGTATCATTTTTTGGATTTCCTTGCATTGGGTCTCACATTTCTCTGGTCCCTCCCTGATTAGCTTAATAACTAACCTCCTGAATTCTTTTTCAAGTAAATCAGGGGTTTCTTCTTGGTTTGGATTGATTGCTGGTAAACTAGTGTGATTTTCGGGGGTTGTTGAAGAGACTTGTTTTGTCATATTACCAGAGTTGGTTTTCTGGTTCCGTCTCATTTGGGTAGGCTCTATCAGAGAGAAGGTCTAGGGCTGAAGGCTGTTGTTCAGATTATTTTATCCCCCGAGGTGTTCCCTTAATGTAGTTCTCTCTCCCTTTTCCTATGGATGTGGCTTCCTGTGAGCCGAACTGCAGTGATTATTGTCTCTCTTCTGGGTCTTCCACCCAGTGAGTCTACCCAGCTCTGGGCTGGTACTGAGAGTTGTATACAGAGTCCTGTGATGTGAACCGTCTATGTGTCTCTCAGCCTTGGATACCAGCACCTGTTCCGGTGGAGGTGGAGGTGGCAGAGGGTGCAACGGACTTCCTGAGGGTCCTTAGCTTTGGTGGCTTAATGCTGTATGTTTGTGCTGATTGGCCTCCTGCCAGGAGGTGACACTTTCCAGAAAGCATCAGCTGTAGTAGCGTGGAGAGGGACCGGTGTTGGGTGGGTCTCTATACTCCCAAGATTATATGCCCTTTGTCTTCCACCCAGGGTAGATAGGGAAGGACCATCTGGTAGGGGTGGGGTTAGGCGTGTCTGAGCTCAGACTCTCCTAGGGCGGGTGTTGCTGTGGCTGCTGTCGGGGATGGAGGTGAGATTCCCAGGTCACTGGAGTTGTGTACCTAGGAAGATTATGGCTGCCTCTGCTGAATCCTGCAGGTTGTCAGGGAAGTGAGGGAAAGCCAGCAGTCACAGGCCTCGCCCGGCTCCCATGCAAACTAAAGGGCCTGTCTCACTCCCACCGAGCCCCCACCAACAGCCCCAATCTGTTTTCAGGCTGCAGGTGACAGGCTTGAAAACTAGCCCGAGGCTATCCGCCTCCCAGCTGGGAGACAAAAGGGCTTTAGTTCTTCCCCCACCTGTGAAGTCTGCAGGCTGGATTCACACCCTACCCAGAGCTCTGACCAGGAGGTTTCTTGCCCCGTTCAAATTGTTACAAAGTTCAGCTGGGGAATTCCTTCTCCCTGTGGAGTTTTATCCTCTGCTCCTCTAGCCACCCTCCCGATGGATCCCTGTTGTGCCAGGCAGGAACGGGCTGCTTGGGGACCCAGCGAGCTCCCAGGGCCTTTATGCTACCTCCTGTACCCCTGTCTTTGCTCGGCTCTCTAACTTGACTCATCTCCAGGTAAAGTCAGAAACTTCCCCCCACAAACAGATCTTCAGCTTCTCCACTGGGGGTGTGTGTTCAGGAGAAGAGGCCTCCCTTTCCCACTTCCTCAGTTGGGGCGCTCACAGTATTTGGGGTGTCTCCCAGGCCCTGCAGAAGCGCCCTGCTTCCTTCGGAGGGTCTGTGGGTCTTCTTGGGAGTGCTGGTTTGTTCTTGCAGTGGATCTGGAGCTAAAATTCACAATGTAAGCCGCCACATACTGCTCTGTCCGGAGCTGCAATCTAGTCCTGCCTCCAGTTCCGCCGTGATCCCTTCTAATCTGCACGTAAATGTTTTAAAGATGTTTAATCCCTGCAGCAGTCCCATGAGATTAATACTAATATTATGTCCATTAAGCAGATGAAGAAATGGAGGCGGGCAGAGAGTATCCAGGGTCTCACCGCAGGAGAGACAGCATTTGAACCTGAGAAGTCTGGTTCAGAAGGCATCAAAACACACCAGGAATGTGTCAAAAGCTTTAGGTACCAAACTACTGAGCCCAGGAAAGGTGCCTCGTGATGCGGGGCTGACACACGAACCAAGTAAAGACACCAAGACCAAATGTCACTATTTTTAAGGTTTAAAAATGTGAATTATATCAAGATAGAAGTTACAGTCTTTTTTCCTCCTCATTTTGGCGCCACTGCTAGGAGAGCAGGGGAGCGGGCGTTGCACCGCGTCTGGACCACGAGGGGGCGCGCGGACACCACCCACCCCGTGGGGCAAGGCTACCTTCCCAGCCGCCTGGCAGCTGGAAGAACCGCAGGGACGTCTTCTGCAGAGCTGGTCCTCGGGAGCCCTCCAGTCCACCCAAGTCTTTCCTAGCCCCAAATCTTTCCCAGGGACATCCTCGGGACAGGCAAACCTGCTGCGATATTCAGCTGATATAGGAGGTGGAACCCTCCTACAGTCACAGAGACAGAAAGTGCCCCGAGGGCGTCGCTCCCGTCCTCGCGGAGATGGTCTCTGAACGCCTGTGTGCCTTGATGACTATGGGGACACCTGTCGAGGGTTCTGCTAGACAGAAAGGTGCAGGGCGCCCCTCACGCATGCAAACTCTAGCTCTCACACCCAGACGTGCTCCCAACATTCCAAAGGCGCCAAAAACGACGTTTGGCTTTTCCGCGGCGCCTCCTGACCCTGGCAGTGACTCCGAGGTGGCGCTCTCAGGGTGGGCACGAGGGAGAGGAAAGCCTCTGGCATCCTTATCCCCAGGGCCAGAGGGACTAGGGGTGCCCTCCACCCCGAGTCACCTGCGTCTTGAATTCCGTCCCTCCACGGAGAGGGCAATGCCTAAGCCCACAGAAGTTGGGTCAGGGACAGCCCTGGAAGTCAGAGACTGCAATGCTCACGTAAATGCAAAAGACGGTTCCTTCCTTTAGTGCCAGTAAGAAGGGTGTCTTGAACCTGAGGAATACAGCCTCGAGCAAGACAGAGAGGTCCCTGCTTTCCGGGGAGACAAACAACAAACAGATGAATAAGCACGACACTGTCCTGCCGAGCTAAGTGACATCAATGAAACAAGGTAAGATAATAAGAAGAGGCTGGAAGAGGCTTAGCTGTGATTTTGCTTTCTGCAGTTTGAGTTGCCCATGTTCAACCGAAGTTCAAAAATATTAAATGGAAATTTTCAGAAATAAGCAATCCTAAGTTTAAATTGCATGCCATTCTGAGCAGCGTGATGCGCCATCTCTCGCAGTCCTGCCCTGAGGGTGAATCATCCCTTTGTTCAGCGTGTCCACATTGTACATGCTCCAGGCCCATTAGTTACTTAGTAGCCATCTCAGTTTTTCAGATGACGTCGAGGTATGGCAGTGTTTGTGTTCAAAGTCACCCTTATTTTACTTAACAATAGCTCCAAAGCACAAGCATAGTGATGCTGGCAATTTGTATATACCAAAGAGAAGCTGCAAGGTGCTTTCTTTAAGGGAAAAAGTGAAAGTTGTGGACTTAATCAACAACCTTAGCTGAGGTTGCTAAGATCTAGGATAACAAGGAAGCTTCGATTCATGAAATTCTGAAGATGGAAAAAAGAAATATATGCTAGTTTTGCTGTCACACCTCGGACTGCAAAGTAATGGCCATGGTGCATGATAAGAGCTTAGTTAAGATGGAAAAGGCATTAATTTTGTGGATAAAAACATGAAGAGAAATGTGTTCTGATTGATGGCAATAAGGATCAGTATTATCCGTGGTCCCAGGTATGCACTGGAGGTATTGGAATGTATCCCCCATGGATAAGGGGAGACTATTGTATCCTTGATTGGGGCATTGCTACACGGATGAATACGTTTGGCCAAGCTCTCCAAACTGGACACTTAAGATAGGTGTGTTTCATTGTACGCACATTTTTCAAGAAAAATATTTTCTATATAATAAGAAGAATAGCTGGGAAAGGAAGACATTAACTAGGGTGATCAGGATGGTCTCTTTGCAAAGGGGACATTTGAGCTGAGACCTGAAAAGTGAGAATGAACTAGGAGTTAGCCGTGCCAGGATCTTGTCTCTTCCTGCCAAGATGCTGCAGGCAGAGGAAACGCTGCATTGGAAGGGCCCATGGTGAGAATGCAATGAGAGCATGGAGAGGCCATTGTGAGCAAAGGGAGCAGGAGGGCAGGTCCGAGAGAGGAGGTTGAGGCCGTACCCAGGGGCTGCAGATGAGGGACTTGAAGTCTATGTAGGAGGTCTAAGTTCATTCTAAGTGCAATTGGAAGTCACTGGGGGACCACACGGAGGAAAGATACAGGTCCCCAACCCGATCAGCCTTGGGACCACCTCCAGGCAGAGTCTAAAGAAGGATAGCCAGGCATGGTGGCTCACAACTATAATCCCAACATTTTGGGAGGCTTAGGCAGGCAGATTGCTTGAGCTCAGGAGTTCGAGACCAGCCTGGGCAACATGGTGAAGCCCCACCTCACAAAAAATACAAAAATTAGCTGGGCATAGGTATGCCTGTAATCGCAACTACTCAGGTGGCTGAGGCAGGAGGATAGCCTGAGCCCAGGAGGTTGAGGCTGCAGTGAACCGACGTTCTGACGTTCTGCCACTTCACTCCAGCCTATACAACAGAGCAAGACCCTGTCTCAAAAAGGAGAAAAAAATAAATAAATAAACTATAGCCTAAATTCCAAATACCAAATACCAGAGACCAAAATTATCGGCTTTGCTAAGGGAACATCTCAATGTTTGAAACTTCATTGCATTTTTCTTTGTTTCTAGAGACAGGGTCTCACTATGTTGCCCAAGCTGGCCTCAAACTCCCAGGCTCAAGCAATACTCCCACCCCAGCCTCTTGAGTAGCTGGTACTACAGGCAGGCACCACTGCTCTCAGCTTACTGGGTTGTGTAACAGGTCGTTCTCTGTACTAGTTTGTTGTGGTTACAAAGCCACTAAATGGCTTACGTTTGTATTTATTTTCTATTCCATACTTCTCTGCCTGATGTTTTTCCTCTCAAAACCCCTTCCTTTAAAAAATAAATCTGTTGCAGATGTGGAAAAAAATAAAAGAGCCAGAAGGAAAGGGACAAAGCCGAGTGCTATTAGCAGGAAGGGCATTGCCCAGCCACTGGCCTGAATTCTGTGAATATCCCCTCCTCAGGGTCCACAGGATGGGCCTAAGGAGGTCTAGCGTTCCAGGGAACAGACACCTGGTTGGTCCACACAGGGAAAACGAGGGGTTTCTGTAATGTCAGTAGGTGGCTGAAAACTCCAAAGAGTGTCTGCAAAATGCCTTCCCTCATTCTTTCTATATGGCAGGTGCCTTGGAGTTGACAGCCATGTGCTCAGAGGAGAACGAAGCAAACCAACCCAAAGTCAACCCCAAACACCCAATGGCCTGAGCTCCCCAGAGCAGGAAAAGTCAAGTTGAATATCTCAGATGGGGCCATCAGAGAATGGAGATGACCTCATCCACAGTGGGACAAGTTGGAGCAAATCACTTGGGTAGAAAGCAAGGAAATAGAGGGGCAATTTCAGCATGTCTCTCAGGCTTCCACAGAGGAGGGTTTGGCCTTCCAAATTCCCAAAGGGCTCCTCTCCTGAGATGAAAACACTCTTTCTTGTCTCTCTCTGCCTGGGATCTTAATTGTTTCCAGTGTCAAATAAAGGACTGAGGAAAGAACCAAAGCTTCCCCAGTTCACTAACTGCTCTGGGATTTACCCAGAATTTTGACAGCACTGAGATTTGGAGTTGGCTTAGAAGAAGAGAAGAGGGGAAGTGGAGGTGCTGAGAGCTGGTCTGGAGTTAGCCCTGCTTCAGCCACATTCACTTCCCTTTGTCTCTCATGACTGGGCAATGCAGTAGACTTCCCATGTTTGTATCTTCTTGTCTATTAAACAGGGTTATCCGACTGATTGAGGGCATTTCTTTTTTTTTCCAACCTCACTTTTTCCAAACTAGTTCAGATCTTCCAGAGTGTGATAGGCTGAAAAATATCCCCCAAAATATCAGGTCCTAATCCCTGGAACCTATGAATATTGTCTTATATGGGAAAAGGGTCTTTGCAAATAGGGTTAAGTCAATCTTGAGAGAGAAAGGTTATTTTTGATTATTAATATTTAGGTGGACCTTAAATAAATTCCAAGAATGTCATCTGGAGTGGAGGAAAAAGGTATTTCTTTTTAGAATGTCCAGGAAATTAAAAGAATATGAAATGCCAAAACAAGTTCACAAAACCATGCCTGTGCACATATGCCTCTAATGGCCATCAACCTTGTTGCTTGGCCTTCAGGCTTTTTTGGCCAACAGAGCCTGCTCTGCTTATGTACACTGCAAATGTCTCAGGCAATTAATGCCTCTCCAGCCCCCAAGAGCAGCCCTCACCAATGCCTAATGGAAGTTGGTATATAAATACCCCAGCTCCCTCACCCCTAGGTGGAAAAACTCTGAGGTACCTTCTACATTGGCTCCTAGAGGTCTCCGCTGGGACTGAACTCCAGTTGCCCACCATCAGAACTTATTTAATGACATACCCTCATAAGCTTCCTTCCCCTCCCTATTGAACTTCCCCCCTCCACTTCCATTGTTTTCTAGAATCAAGTCCCAAATAAACTACTAGCCCTCAAATCCTGTTTTTTTTTTCATTTGTTTGTTTTGTTTTGTTTTTTGAGATGGAGTCTCACTCTCTCACCCCAGCTGGAGTGCAATGACACCATCTCAGCTCACTGCAACCTCTGCCTCCCAGGTTCAAGCGATTCTCCTGCCTCAGCCTCCTGAGTAGCTGGGACTACAGGTGCCCACCACCACTCCTGGCTAATTTTTTGTATTTTTAGTAAAGACGGGGTTTCATCATATTGGCCAGGCTGGTGTCGAACTCCTGACCTTGTGATCTGCCCATCTCGGCCTCCCAAAGTTCTAGGATTACAGGCGTGAGTCACCATGTCCGGCCCAATTCCTGGTTTTAATGTCTGCTTCCGAAGGAGCCCAAACTAAGACCCTATTGCATCTCATTTAGTGAGAATGTCAAAAGCATGCATTAAAGGCCCTTCATGAATTTGGACCTGAGTCAAATGGCCTTCCTGGCCCTCTCATATAAGGAGGCAACTGGGGCAGGGTTGGGAAAGCTGACCCAAACCAGAGTGTAGTTTCAGTGGCTTGAAGGTGATGGACTGCATAGCTGTGTGTGTGAAAATGACCACGCGGGCCTGTGGGACAATTGGCCTGTGGGACAATTGTGCAGCCGAATGCCTGCAATACCTTGAGGCAGGCATGCTCCCCTGCTGGGACTTCAGGAGAGAAGTGCTGCCACCCCACCTTCCAGGCCCCAGGGACATCCAGGGTGTTCTGCTGAGGTGGAAGGGTTGTGCCCTATTAGACAAGGGCATGCACCTCACCTGCAGTGGCTGGAATGATGGAGATGCGGGAGGAATGAACTTTATCTCAACGAGGGGGCAAACCCAGGTTCCACGACCAGTACCTGCCCCAAATGTCAAGCCCCAGGCCAAACCCTGATGACTAAAGAAACCTTCAACAAATCTTGTAAGGCCAGCAGCTTCCCTCCATTTGTTTTTGGATGGGGAAACACATGTGTTTTGTTCTATAATCTTCTAAACATATAGATTGCTAAAGTCTAAATTTTTTTTTTTTTTGAGACAGAGTCTCACTGTGTTGCCCAGGCTGGAGTGCAGTGGCACAATCTTGGCTCACTGCGACCTCTGCCTTTCAAGCAATTCCCCTGCCACAGCCTCCTGAGTAGCTGGGACTACAAGCATGTGCCACTGCACCTGGATAATGTTTGTATTTTTAGTAGAGATGGGGTTTTGCCATGTTGGCCAGGCTGGTCTCAAACTCCTGACCTCAAGGGATCTGCCTGCCTCAGCCTCCCAAAGTGCTGGGATTACAGGCGTGAGCCACCGCCCCCGGCATAAAGTCTTAATAATCTTGAACTATAGAGCACAAGGATACAGGCATGGCCTGGGAGACCAGTTTAACTTTAGTCAGATTGAGTTAACTAGAGTAGGGATAACAAAGTGGTGGCCTACAAGCCAATCCAAGTGACACTCTTTTCATGTCTATCATAGTGTTTTTAAAAACCAGAGATTCTGATAATAATCTGGGTTTCTGGATTTTCTTGAAAAATCAGGAATTCCTGAATCCTGTGGGGCTTTCACTTCTACAGGGCAGCATTGCCTGAGAAGTCAGAATTTGCAATCCTGCTAGTAGCAGAAAGTCCAAAAGAGGAAGGTGTGGTTTGCAGAAAAGAGGAAATAAAGATAGGGATAGAGAGTGTGTGTGTGCTGCACAAACCCCAGGAGATGACGAAGACAGACCCCTGCTGACAACCAGCACCAGGCTGAGAGTCACCCCCAGGAGGCAGGTGCTCAAGGAGATATAATGGATAGAATGCTGCAGGAGACTGAACATATGAGAGGTTTAGAGAATTTGGAATAAGTATGAGGCTGAATTCATGAAAAATACATTGAAAACATAAGCAAACAAATGGACAATTTTAACTTCAAGGAAAACAAAAGTTGTGCTAAAATGGAAAATAAGCCAATTCAGTACACATTTGGCTTTCCAGAGCATGTGTATACAGTTATACAACGTAAAGGCTGGATGTGCGCTAACCAAAAATTATGATTGGCAGGATGGAGACCCAAGAATCAGGGAGGGAGGTAGAGCAAGATAAGGCCCCAGATGAGCAAATCAGGAAGAGAAACACCAACATGCTACTTACAGATAAGGTGGCAAGTACCAAAGAATCAGCTAGAAGAACTGAAGGCCATGGGAAGGAAGGGGAGGTAGAGTGTGGAAGGAGCAAGAGACAGCTGGTTTTATTTGACTTTCTTAACCATGTTCATGTCTATCATTGAAGAAAAGACAAACTTTTGAAAAAAGTTAATTGACCACAGGTAAAGCCACCACCCCCAACCCCCATCCTTGCCTCACGATAACCCTTAACAATTATATCCT
>NW_016803344.1:3719167-3798495 GCF_001698545.2 Rhinopithecus bieti | reverse complement strand
TTATATATATTTATATATATAATATATATATATATAAAGACCATTGGGGTTTAGAGTCATTTACAGCAAATTTGAATTTTTAAGGGTCCTTAGGGAGATATAAGGCTTGAGATCTGGCTGGGTGCAGTGGCTTATGCCTGTAATCCCAGCACTTTGGGAGGCTGAGGCGGGTGGATCACCTGAGGTCAGGAGTTCAAGACCAGCCTGGCCAACATGGTGAAACCCCGTCTCTACTAAAATACAAAAATTAGCCGGGCATGGTGGCAGACAACAGTAATCCCAGCTACTCGGGAGGCTGAGGCAGGAGAATCATTTGAACCTGGGAGGCGGACATCGCAGTGAGCCGCGATCACGCCATTGCACTCCAGCCTGGGCAACAAGAGTGAAACTCCATCTAAAAAAAAAGGGGGTGGGGGGCTTAAGATCTCTTAGGGTCTATTGAGAGCTATCTACCTATATATTAATATATGTAAGGAATATATATATATAAAGATTAACTTTTGTGTGTATATGATACATAAATAGTATCATCCTGTATGTATCTTTCACCAACTATCTATTTTCATTTAACATTATATCTTGTCATCTGCTTTTAGCTAGTGGAATTGGTGTGGTGATAGGTCTGTAGGCTTTAATATCCTTCCTCTACAAATTCTGAATAAAGAAATTATTACACAGACCCATCTTTATTACCAGGACTTGAATCTCATTTATGTAGTCCATTGAAACTAAAATGTTATCTTTCAATATGTCCCCCCAAGAAAGATAGTATTATGGATCTTGAATTTTCTGGGAAATGCATTTTTGGAGCATCCTCCTTAAGGGTATAAAGCAGTTTAAGTCATTATCCCTCAGCATAATTCATGTATAATATCCCACATGAATTCTTATTCTTTAAGTAGCTACTCCTGGGACTCTTTCCCCCTCTTTTTCAACATGTTGAATGTCACACTGGCCTGAAGAGCAACTTTACTGCTGCAGGGGTAATTTATATTTCATCTCATAAAGCCCCAAATCTGCATTATTTTTTACCTCAATTCAGGGTGAATTTTGGTGATTAAAATGAGAAAAACATGGCTCGTGGTCCTCAAATGGATTTTTGGATCTCAGTTCAAAAGTGGAATAAATTTATTTTAGAAATGTGAGTTCATATTAATTTATAATAGCATCCTCAGGTGATGGGCATGCACATGGGCTGAGGGTAGGGAGTGCTGTGGTGAAGAGTCTGATGATGTTCATCAGGAGTATCAGAGTTAGCCTCACAGTTGAGTATCCTTTTCTTTTTTTAGACAGAGTCTTGCTCTGTCACCCAGGCTGGAGTGCAGTGGTGCGATCTCGGCTCACTGCAAGTTCCGCCTCCTGGGTTCACGCCATTCTCCTGACTCAGCCTCCTGAGTAGCTGGGACTACAGGCACCCACCACCACGCCCGACTAATTTTTTGTATTTTTAGTAAAGACGGGGTTTCACCGTGTTAGCCAGGATCTCCTGACCTCATGATCGGGCCACCTCTGCCTCCCAAAGTGCTGGGATTACAGGCGTGAGCCACCACGCCTGGCCACAGATGAGTATCTTAATAATGCTTTATCATTATTTAGGGTTTAGGGTTTAAGATTGGAGTTATTAGAGTTTAGAGCCCTTGGGATCAAAGTTACATTTGAGACAAGAAAGTCTCAGGGTAGTCTCTGTCACTCTTCTTATATCATTTGGATTATTAGGGTGAAGGTATCTGATCATTAAGAAGAGAGATGTAGGGTTCAGGTTCTGGTCAGGGTGTATGTGGTTCTGCTCCAACTTCTTCACAGAGTTTAGAGCTCAGGATCATTGGTTTATGGTAATTAGGCTTTTAGGGTTGTCATTGTCAAGGGGGTCAGGGTCAAGCATCCATTAATTTATCATCATTTGGAAGTTGCGGTCTTCTGGTGCAACATCAACAAGATCCCTAAGGCAGGGTTAAAGTCCAAGTATACAAGCAGAGCTCTGCTCTTTGGGTAACAGATGAGTTATTGAGGTATGGGATAATGAGGGTCAGGACAGGTCACTGACGAGGTGTCTGTTCCATTGCCTGTTAGGGTTTAGGATTGTTGAGTCATTAATGTCAAGGGCGCTGGAGTTAGCATTGATGTTGTTGAGGCTGAGAAGGTTGGGCTCATTAGACTTGGATTCCTTTGAAACTATTTAAGGTCACTTTGGGTTTAGGATAATTTTGGATCAATTAGAATAGTTTAGAATACTTGGGGTATTTTAGGTGCAATTATGATTTCTTGGATCTTTTAGAGTCTTTTGGACTGTTGGGGTATAGAGTCATTTCAAACACATTTAAATTTTTAAGGGCCCTTAGGGAGGTATAAGGCTTAAGATCTCTTAGAGTCTATTGAGATACTTAGGGTCATTTAGAGTTGTTTGGGTTAGTTTAGGGTCATGTGAGATAATCTGGGGCTTAAGGTTTTAAGCATCATTTTAAAAACTTTAGCATGTTTAGAGTTGTTTAGGATTTAGGATTGTCTGGGATCTCTGAGGGTGTTTTAGAATTTAGGGTAGTTTTAATTTACTTAAGATCCTTTGGGTTTATATAGCTTCTAGCTTTGCTATTCCAAGTGTGGCCTGTGGATCAGCAGCATCCACATCCCCTGGGAGCTGGTAGAAAGGCAGTGTCTCAAACTGCGCCCCAGGTCTGCTAAATCTGAGTCAACGTTCTAACAAGATCCTCTCCAGAATCACAAAACTTGCATATTCAAGTTCTGTGGTAGTTTACAGGCATCTCAGGCCACTTCCAGGTATTAGGTCTGTAAGGCTGTTAGACACATTACCATAGGGTCATTTAAATGACTGAACTCTTTAGAGTGCTTAGACTCTAAAAATATCCTGAAATTATTCATTCAGGATATTTATGCATTTAGAGTTAGGATTATTTCGGGTTCAAACGTCTTGAAAGTCTTATAGAGATTTTTAAGGTTTAGATTCTATTTGGATGGCTTAGAGCTTTTTACAGGTGGTTTGTGTTACTTAGAATCATTTATAGTCATGAAGATTATTTAGCATTTAAAGTTGTTTTGAGTAATTTATACCTCTTCAGAATCTCTAAGAGGGTCTGAAGTCTTATACCACTTTGGGTAGTTTAGGATCACAAAGGACTTAGGACAATTTGAGGTGATTTCAACAGCTTGGGGTCATATAAGGTCATTTTAAGAAGGATTACACTTGTTAGTGAGTTTGGTTCAGGACTTAGAGGCTGTTAGCATTGGCACACTTGTTGTTTGAGGTCTTGGTGTTTATGGTACATTCAGATATTTATTCATTCATTACACAAATATTATCAAGGTGTTGTAAATCGAAGAAAATGACCGAGATGGGTCTCAATCATTTTAAGAGGTTTATTTGTCAAGGTTAAGCACACAACCAGGAAAAGAATACAGAAGCTCAGGAATAATCTGTGGTCCTTGCTTTTTCCAAAGAGCATCTGGAGACCTCAATATTTAAAGGCAAGAAAAGCAACTATTGTGGGAAAAAGGAAGGGACTTTTAAAAGGGTGGGCAATAAGAAAGGCAAGCAGTTGCATTCTTTTGAGTCTTCTTCTATCAGCATTCACTGAATATACATTATACCTGTGAGAAAGGGGCAGAGGGATAGTCACTTATGCATTCGTCTGGTGCTCAGTGAATCGGCATTTTTACATAAGATAAAACAAACATAGGGCAGAGGAAGCAGTTACGCATTTGTCTCAGGTGAACAGAGAGATGACTTTTCGTTCTGTCCTTTGTCCTGTGCATGTGAAGATCAGGGTGAAATTCAACAGAACTGTTTTAAGGTAAAGATCTTGGGACCCACAAGGAATTTCCTTGTGGGCACGTCGTGAGAGAAGTATGTAGCTCTTTTTATCTTTGTAGCTATCTTTTCCTGAACAACATGGGAAGCAGGTTTGCATGACCCATTTCCTAACTTGACTTTTCCCTTTGGCTTAGTGAGTTGGGGGTCCTGAGGTTTATTTTCCTTTCACAGTGTCTACCAAGGATCAGGTGCTGCTCTAGGTGGTTGGGATGCCTTCACAGAGCTTAGGTTCTAGTGGAGGAGATACATAAATCAACAAATACATTCAGACTGCAAAAACCACTTTGAAGAGAGTGGAAGCAGAGGATAGCTGGCAGGAGGGCAGCTGATTTGGGTGTTCGGGGAAGGCCTTGCTCGGAAGGAAGAGTTGATCTGAGATCTGAATCAAAAAGGAGGCAAGTATGTGATGGGCTGGGGAGAAGAGTAACCCAAAAAGCCCAAGTGGCAAGTGCAAGTACCAGAAGCAGGACAGGTCTGGACATGCTTGAAGGGCAGCAGGCCAGTGTAGCTGGTCCCAAGAAGAGGCCTGAGGTAGACCATGTAGGTCTGAAACCGACCCATTTGTTCCATAGAGCTGATGTTTATGGTTTCTTTGAATAAACAGAGAAATTGATCCTCCCAGTCTTAAAACCTGAGAAAATGACACTTGTCTTATCTGAGTTCCTTTCTCAGGAAACCAACTATCAGGCCTTCTAGATAGCATCAAGGATCTGACACTCACCAGATCATTGCATCTGGACAATGAAAGGCGAGACCCCCTTACCCATCATGGTTGCCTAAATGACCACCTGCTTCCAGTTGACCAACTCCTCTTGCTTATCCCTTGCTAATTCCTGTTTCTCCACACATGGTTACATTTCTTTCCTGCTATATAAACTTCTAATTTTAGTCCCTCAGGGAGATGGATTTGAGACTGATCTTCCATCTTCTCAGCTGCAGCACCTGATTAAAGCCTTCTTCCTTGGCAAGGCTCATTGTCTCAGTCATTGGCTTTCTGGGAGGCAAGCAGTAGGACATAGACTGAACCTCTGGTGGTTCAGTAGCAGGTCCAGGCAGGCTAGATGAGGACTTGGGATGTTTTTTGAAAAAGGTTTACAGTCATTTAGGTCACTGAATATCATTTGGGTTCTTTGTTTTTAAAGTTGGCTCATTCAAGGTTTAGGAACCTCTAGGGATGTCAGGAGCCACCAAAGGTCATTTAGAATATTTTGTGGCTATTTAGGATCTTTTACTATTATTTATGATTTTTGAAGTTCATTTGGGATGATTTAGGGTTACTGTTGTCAAGGATTTGGTTTTAAAGTTTTTAGGTTTACAGTTGGTAGGACCCTGGCTGGTCATGTAGCATTTGCTATCATTTAGACCTTTTTATTATATCTTGACTTCATTAAGGTTATTTAGGATCTTTTTCAATTATTACAGCATTTAAATTTTTTTCTAGAGTTTATGGTCACTAAAAGTTATTTCGCATCTTTTAGGGTCCTCTGGGATCATCTAGAGTTGATTAATAGCATTTAGGAATCTTAGTGTCATTTTATTGCTTGTCATTTTAATTGTCTATCACCTTTAACTGTTTTACAGGGGATCGTGTTTCATTGTTAAGGATTATTTGGACTCATTCAGGATCTTTTAAGGTTGGTGAAGTGGTCCTCAAATTCAGTGCATATGGGAATCGGGGAGGAGGTTAGTGTATTAGCCTATTTTCATGCTGCTGATGAAGACATAACCGAGACTGGACACTTTACAAAAGAAAGAGGTTTAATTGGACTTACAGTTTTATGTGTCTGGGGAAGCCTCACAATCATGGTGGAAGGCAAGGTGGAGCAAGCCAAGTCTTACATGGATGGCAGCAGGCAAAGAGAGCTTGCACAGGGCAGCTCCTCTTTTTAAAACCATCAGATTTCATGAGACATTCAATATCAAGAGAACAGCATGGGAAAGACTTGCCCCCATGATTCAATTACTCTCCACCCCACCAGGTCACTCTCATAACACATTAGGATTCAAGATGAGATTTGGGTGGGGACACAGCCAAACCAAATCAGTTAGTAAGAAAAAGGCAGTGTTAAAAACTCTGCTGCCAACGCCACAGCCCAGAAGAATTGAACCACAATCTCTTGGTGTGGAATACAGACATCAGTGTTCTAAAAAACTCCCTGGGTGATTGCAGTATTCCCCTTAGGCTCGTTTAGAACAGTTAGTGCACCAGAAACATCAGCATCACCTGAGAACTTTATTAGAGATGCAGATTCTCGGCCCTACTCCATCTGCTGAATCAGGAACTCTGGTGTTGGGGCCTGGCAGTCTGCATTTTAACAGGAACCCTGATTGCTTCTGATGCTTCCTAGAGGTCAACCCCACTAGCATGAAGTTTACAGGGCTCTTCAGGATCCTTGAGGTTTTTTAGGGTGGGGGTGTTCTAAGGGCATTTTAAGAACCTTAGAGTCATTTGGGCTATTTTAGGGTTGTTTATTGTCTACTTAGTGTGTGTATCCTGAGAAGGTACCAGTAGGCACCTGAGTGAACAATTTTTAAATTCAGTTTATTTGATAATCATCTGAGTCAGCCCAGAAATCACGCTTACTGCCAGTGTCCTGGCCTCTATGGGAACGAAGATCGGAGCAGCTCCTGAGCTCCTAGCTCAGGCCTCAGGTGCATGGGGTGGGCAGGGTGGGCTGGGGGAGTGGGGGTTGTCCCATGTGGCCAGGCGGGGCAAGGCACACGTTTATCCAGAAGACACCAAGCAAAGGGCTTGATTTGTGAATCAGGCACTGCATCTGGTACCCAATTCCTAATCAAGAGAACTTCAGAATGTAAAAAACTGAAAGTGGAACTGTCTGACAGCACATTCTGGCTAACTTCAGATTTCCAGGATTTATGGTGTGTATTTTTCTCTCCTTTTGAAAACTTGTGTGTGTCCAATTTCTGAAAGGAGAATTGAGAGTACAGTTTGAAAGTGCATTTGGTATCCAGGGTGACTGACCCTAAACACAAGGAATTTCCCAGTTCCTCACATGGGGTCTCCATCCTCAGGCTCCTGCATACTCAAGATGGCATGATTGGTGGCTGGTTTTCTCAAAGGCCCTAGAACTATTGGTGCAATCCTTCCATTTTGTGTGTGTATTACATACGTGTGTGTTTACATTACACATATATACACATATGTGTGTGTGTATATATGATATTTCATATATGGGATTGCATTTCTGTTGCATAATGGGCCTCTTATTCTTCTCGGAATTCTGAAGCCTAGCGCTTGGAAAAACTGACCCTACCAGGGACACAAAGGCCTGGCTGGCTTTAATCTTCTGGCCATTGTTTTGTTGTTGTTGTTGTTGTTTTGTTTTGTATGTGTTTATATGTTTTTGGATTCTCAATATTTTTGGAGTTACTAAGCAGGAAATTTTAATTTTAAAGCCAGTGTAATGGAAGCACTAAGAAAATCTAATGGCACCACCCCAATATAACTTTTTTCATAGGCCTTTACATGTAGGCCTGCAATCATATTAAACATACTATTTTATTTACTTTACATAACAATATTTTCCAGGTTTCTACATAAACTATTACGTAATTTCATTCTGAGCCTCACTCTGTCGCCCAGGCTGGAGTGCAGTGGCACAATCTTGGCTCACAGCAGCCTCCGCCTCCCAGTTCAAGCAATTCTCCCACTTCAGCCTCCTGAGTAGCTGGGATTGCAGGCACCCACTACCACACCTGGCTAATTTTTGTATTTTTGGTAGAGACGGGATTTCACCAAGTTGGCCAGGCTGGTCTCAAATTCCTGACCTCAGGTGATCTGTCCGCCTCGGCCTCCCAAAGTGCTAGGATTACAGGTGTGAGCCACCACGCCTGGCCTTCTACATAAACTTGATAATTATACTTCCAGTAGCAGAATAATATTCACGCTTATGTTTTTTATTTTACCTATACCATTATCACAAAGAAGGAGGAAAGCAAGGAAAAAAATATACTTGGCTTTTTATTAGGATTACTTGAATATATAGATAATTTGGGGGAGAGCTGCTAAATTTTCAATCCATAAATGAGATATATCTTTCCATTTTAAATCTTATTTTTAATCTTTTATTAGATTATGCACCTAGAAATACATAGAAATAAATGTTTATATATTTTCCTTGTTTTAGCAACCTTGCAAAATTCATTTCATATTTCTAATAATTTATCTCTAGATTATTATAACCAACTCGAATTCAACTTTTATTTGTTGGTTTCTTTTAATGGGTCATAGATGTTATAATTTGCTTTTTTGCTTAGTGATTTTTGTGACAACTTGTGTTATAGTCAACATTTGGCTAAGGAATTTTAACGATTGAAGTTGAACACTACATTAAGAAATGGGAAAGGTTCCCTTATTCCCCTCGCAGGGCGTGAGACAGAGACTGTGGCTTGCTTCTTCAGTGCCCTGCTGCTCAAACCTCTAGGGGAGCATACAGACGGGCAGCTGTGGGGCTCCGACCCCACCCCAGTGTCTAGGGGGTGAATGCAGCTCCTGAAGCCCCAGTGGGCGTGTGTTACAGGATGCTCTTTTAATTTAACCGTCCATAAGCAGCTTGTGTTAACCAGCTCAATTAGACCCTCTACCTTGTCGCAAGGACAGAGGGCTTTCTGTATCACAGGGTTCTTGCCGTGGTGTACCGGAAGAATCGGATCACACGTGAGCTTGGAGAATGAGTGCAAAGTTTCATTGTGCGGAAGTAGCTTTCAGCAGATGGGGGGCGCCAGAAGGGAGATGATTTTCACCTAGAGTCAGGCCACTTGGTCCCCTGGGCTCTCCTCCAACTCCCCTAGCCAAACTCCATGCCCTTCGGCCAGTCGGTGGCCCGCCGGCATGCCAGTGCCTACTGGCATGCCAGTGCCCGCTGATGCGCTCCTCTCCATGTCCAGCCCCCAATGTGTTCCTCCGCTGATGTGCTCCTCTCGACCTTCAGCAGCTTCTGTCCCTGCCTTGCTAGGGTCCCGGGTTTTTATAGGCATAGGATGGGGCATGGCAGGCCAGGGTGGTCTTGGGAAATGCAACATTTGGACAGGAAAGCAAAAATGCCTGTCCTCACCTAGGTCCGTGGGGGTAGAGCCCTAGCTAGGGACCACGCCCTCCTCTACCCAGCACTTCACTTCCCCACTTCTGTATCATTTAAAGGGACCACGCTCTTCCCTTCCCAGCACGTCTGTATCAGTTAAGATCTTTCCTTGGGATCATTTTGGAATCAAGGCTCTTTGTAGTCCCAGACATTCAATATTCACAATGTGTGGGAGTTCTAAGTAGTTTGTTCCCAAAATTATACCCTAGACATCGCTGAGGCATAATTACTTTCCATCAGCAAGATATACCCATGCTGTCATGTTCCCTCTGTCCCAGTATTTGGCACCAACTACCCTCTCAGAACCCCTGGGTTGTCCCAGGGAAGGATGTTGTAAGATACCCCAATCTTGGTGCTGTTGACACCATAGATGACTCTGCAGGTGAGGGTAGGTGGTATCAAGGGCAGCTTAGAGGGGCTTAGTGACTAGCAGGGGACATTCAAAGTCATGAATTATTGAGTTGTGGAAATTCCTTATGTATCTTGAATGTTAACCCCTTATCAGATACATGATTTGCAAATGTTTTCTTCCATTCTCTAGGTTGTCTTTTCATTTCATTGTTTCCTTCACTGTGTAGAAGCTTTTTAGTTTGACATAGTCCCACTTGTTTATTTTTGCCTTTTTTTTTCTTTGAGGTAGTGTATCGCTCTGTCACCCAGACTGGAGTGCATGTGATTTCGGCCCACCGCAACCTCAGCCTTCTGGGCTCAAGCGATCCTCCTACCTCAGCCTCCCAAGTAACTGGGACTACAGGTGCATGCCACCATGCCGAGCTAATTTTGGGGGGTATTTTTTGTAGAGATGGGGTTTTGCCGAGTTGCCCAGGCTGATCTCAAACTCCTGTGCTCAAGCAATCCACCCACCTTAGCCTTCCAAAATGCTAGGATTACAGGCATGAGCCACCACACTTGGCCTAGTTTTGCTTTTGTTGCCTGTGCTTTTGGTGTCATTTCCTAAAAATCAGGCAACAAATGCTCAGTTTCAAGGTAAGTTCTAGGGATCTAATATATAGCACTGTGACTATAGTTAACAGTACCGTATTGTTTACTTGTAATTCACTAAGGAAGTAGATCTTTGACATTTTGGGCTGGATGAAGAAAAAAACAGTAGATCTGAAGTGTCCTGACATCGCACACACACACACACAGACACACACACACGCACACAATGGCAACTGTGTGATGATGGATGTGTTAATGTGATGTAATCGTTTCACAATGTATATGTACAGCAATCATCAGGTTGTACACCTTGAATATATGTCATTTTTATTTGTCAATTATACCACGATAAAACTGAAAATAAATACTTTTCAATGAAAAAATAACATTCATGTTTATGGCGTATGAATTAGTAAGTCCAGGCTTAAAACTCCAATAAGAAAAATGTGTCTTGCTCTAATGCAAGAACAATTAAATCAGGGTTAATAAAACACTGATATATAAAAATCCATATTATATTCTGCATTATGCCAAAACATGTGTTTAGATTTCCGTTTTTCCTAAAGTTTAAACTTAACGCTTAAATTCCAACTTATGGCTGCTGCTTATAGACTTCTCATCAAAATTATGATAAGCTGCTCTCTGGCCAACTCATAGGGTGATCATATTTATCATCCATCCTGGATCATTTTGAGAGTAAAGGGGGATGCTGTTAATAATTACATAAACCACAGAATAAAGTGGAACTGTCCCAAGCAAACCAGGACTTATGGTCTCTACCAGTCGGGCTACTTACCATTTGAAAACTTCTAAAGTTAACTTATATACTTGTAAAGCATATACTTACAATTTATCACTTAATATATATATATATCACTTATATAACATATACTTAAACTGTAAGTCACAATTTCTATTTTGCATTATTTCTTCTTTCTTCTTTCTGCCCCCATATAATCCACAGAAAATTTTGCATGGTTTTAAACTGAAAATAGTAATGTTAATTTTACTCAAGTTCAATTTTCAGCAGTGTTTTCTTGCATTTAAACATTTCAGCAACCTATTCAAATGTCTTCAAAACTTGACAGTGAAGTCTTGTACTCACAGCAAACTTCATTCAGTAATAACTTCATTACCTAAAATAGATAATACCAAATTACTTCATAAAATCTGTCTCCATAAAACAAGCCAAGAACTGCCAGCACCTTTGGCAGAAGGCTATTAGAATTTTTTTGGTTATTTTAGGCACTGTAACTCCTACAAGGCTTACTGCCTTTTGGGGGTTCATGGTTAGACCCCAAATGAGCCATTTATCTTCAGTCTATATCATCTACATCTACATGATGCACTGTACAAAAGTCTCACTACCTTGGAAGGGTTAACTGCCTGCTCATCTGTTTCCCCCAACTTAAATGCAGCAACTGAAAAGCTCTCTTTGAATTAAAAACTCTAAATATGGGAAATCGGAACAACACTCAAAGGGAACTGTGACTTATCCACACTTTCTTTCTGTCTCTCTCTCGCTCCTTCCCCATCTCTCTCTCTCATACTTATATATGCATTGTTTACAGAAGCATCATTAAAAATCTGGTCTTGGTTGTTACCTTCTTCTAGAGGCCAAATTATGATGGTCACTATTTATGCTCCATGGCCAGGTTTCTTAGGAAGACAACTGTCAAATCTCATATTAAACTTTATGAACCAATGAAATTATTTCTCTGTATTAGTCAGGGTTCTCCAAAGATGTGTGTGTGCACGCGCGCGCGTGTGTGTGTGCGTGGAGAGCAAGAGAAAGAGAGGTGCGGGTGTGGGGAGACAAAGCTTAAGGAATTGGTTCACATAATTCATCTTGTAATTCAAGTCCAAAGGCAGTCTTGAGGCAGAATTCCTTCTTCTCTGGGATCTCAGTCTTTTTTCTTAAGGCCTTCAACTGATTGGGTGAGGCCCACCCACATTATGGAGGGCAGACTGCTCAAAGTCTACTGATTTGAATATTAATCTCAATTTAAAAAAAACAAATTCACAGTAACACCTAGACTAGTGTTTGACAAAATATCTGGGCTCCATGGCCTAGCCAAGTTGACATATAAAATTAGATATCATACCTTCCCCATACCATAGGGTGAAACTTGGGTCCTAGTCTGAAAATCTTACACTTGGGGACCATGGGGGGGATGCTTCCTACAGAAGCAAGCCCAGGTGCCCAAACCCTGCAGGGTGGCTTAGGTATTTTACAGGTGAGAAAACCAAGTCCTAGAGAAAGGATCATTGAGTTGGTCCCAGGGTCCAAGAGCTGGGGGTGGAGTCAGAGTGGAAATCCAGCCTCACTGAGTAGAAGTTCCAAGCTCTTTCTTCTGCAACTCCTGGCTCTCCAGAGTCCTCGTCTGGGAGCTCCTAAGATGACCTTCTCATTTCACTTCTTATTTGGGACATAACAGCCAGGCCCAAGCATGTTCAAACCATAAACTCAGGGAAGAAAATTAACTTATCTGGTGGGTGCTCCTTTCTGTTCCTGTCACCCACCTTGCAACCACCCTCTCACAACACAGAGCTCATGCATCCAGCAGTCACACACAGACCCATCCACCGGGCACATCTCTTTGAAAAGTGCTTTATTTCAGTAAGATCTAAGTCAGGTGCATTAAAACATATCAAAATGTTACAAAAATGTATGGCTCCCTACTGAGGCCTTGTCAGATTATGTTAGATGAGTAAATGCATCAGTGTATAAGTTCAGAACCAAACGTTGAACCAAGTCATGTACCATTGCTGAAAGGCAAGTTATAATTAAGAAAAGAATACTTCACAAGGCTGAAACAATTCGGAAAACCCTTCAGAAACACTAGCAATTACACACCAGAAACATCAGCCTGGAAACAGGTCTGCGATCTGCAGGGAAGACTCCAAAGGTAAACTGAGGGTTTCCCATCATAGCCTGTGCATCTTGTGCTCAGTTGAATACAGTTAAAACACAAGGGGCACTTAAACACCCCCCTTGGGATAGGGCAAAGCTTTCTATTACATCTGGAAGAAGGGGTGCCACATTCATTCTTATTTTTACATCTCTAGGAAATCATATCTCATTTCATCTGAGTGAAGCAAGACTTTGTGCAAAACGATTGAAGTGGAAACGTGAAAATGTGTGCTGCTATATCAGGGATGCTCATGGTGATCTCCTGTCTCCTATCTCGTTCTCCACGTCATGGTTTGGCCGCTGTAAGACACTGAAATTGCCTTGTTCATGTAGAAATCTCTCTCTTGGCTGGGCTTTGTGGCTCACGCCTGTAATCCCAGCACTTTCAGAGACCTAGGTGGGTGGATCACGAGGTCAGGAGTTCAAGACCAGCCTGGCCAAGATGGTGAAACCCCATCTGTACTAAAACCACACAAAAAAATTAGCCGGGCGTGGTGGTGGGTCCCTGTAATCCCAGCTACTCAGGAGGCTGAGACAGGAGAATCGCTTGAACCCTGGAGGCGGATGTTGCAGTGAGCTGAGATTGCATTACTGCACTCCATCCTGGGCAACAGAGCGAGACTCCGTCTCAAAAAAACAAAAGAGAAATCTCTCTCGGCGATGTATCTACGACACCACATTCTCTGTGCTACAGAGCTTTGACATAAAACGTGGGTTTTGGTTGTTTTGTTGTCGGTGGTGGTTTCTTTAAAGAGAATTCCCTTTCTTAAGAGAGCTTCTTGCTCTTCTGTGGCCAATTTCTCTCTCCACCCTCCTGACACTTTGAAATAACCACTCAACCCCACAGAATTCTCGTTGAGACTTTTTTGCATGGAGAACAGATCTCTTTGCGGGGGGCATTATATGCCACCGATATTAGGATAAAATGTCTTTACCTAGAGGTTTCTAGGAGAGAGTACTGTTTTCTTTTGGTGAGGGAAGAGAGGATGGTGAAAATATTTTTCCTTGAAGCATCAGCATGTCTCAGATCAAAATCTTGACCCGAGGCCTCAGCACTTTTCTTGCAGATGGGTGGCTAATATCCTGAAATCCTCTTGCTTCAACTCAACTCCAAGTTGAAGTCCGTCTAGCCTGGAGACCAATGTGCACATTCTTCACCAACACGTACAGGCAAGACTATCTTTTGTGCTTTTCAGCATCTCCCCAAGATAACCCCTTTGCCATTTAAGACATCACCTTCCCTGTCATGTGATCACAGAGAATGTGACCTTGTGCTTAATTCCACCATCCCAGCCAGATGGGCTCAGGTTTTTCCTTCACTTGATCACCTTGTAACATAAGCCCCTGCCGGGGGATTGCGGGGGGCGGTGGCGGGGAGAGCCAGATGCAGCTAAACTGCTTTTCACAAGTTGGAAAAAAAAAAAAAAATCCAACCCTATAAACTGGTCTTTTGTTCTTTACGCAATTTCAGGTTCATTGCACACAATTACGTAAACTCCCACAAATCGGTTGAAAAGTTCAAAACTGCAAGAGCATGTGATACCAGTGAGAAAATCTGCTCCACACTGTGGCAAAGCATCTCTATTTCAACTGCTGCTATTTCAAAGAACCTGTCCAAAATTTCTGATCAGGTTCTTAGGATGTGAGAAATGACCTCTAAACAGGGCAGGACAAAATGGAAAAGTGTGGTCTGCATTACGTGGAAGTGTGTTGTGTAAAATGGGATCTCCTCTCACTTCCACCTCCTGACCTCCCATCTTTAAAAAGGTGAGTCTGCCTTAGTATTGCTCCCTTCGAAAGTGATCTGGCCAACTGGACATGTTGCAGTATTTCCACATTTAACACTATCATAGTGCTAGTGCAAATCAAAGAGAACTCTTATAAGCCAGAAATCGCTGTCCAACAAGAGCCAGTGGTTAGTAGTTTGCCTTGTGGAAATTCTTCTTCCAAGTCCTCCAAGGAGAATTACTGGAGCCAACTGAGGCTTTGAACATTCAAAATAAGAATTACCAGAAGAGAAGTTCCCCATATCATTTTCTCAAATGCAAGATTCAGGTGTTTGCATTCACAGAACTGTTCTTTCCCAGCTGTAACAAAGGAAGCCTCTCCCGGTGCCCACTCCTTGTCTTCTTACCCCAATTCTGTGCAGTTTGCAGAAGCCCTTCTGAGTTTCCACTCCATGCCCCACAGGACTGGTGCTGCTGTCCCTATGGAGGAAGGAGACTTGCTATAAAACCCCCGGCAAAATGCCAGGGGCAGCGTGCCATCTTTTTGCAGTCTACATCGAGACCACAGCTGTGAGCCTTCTAAAGAAGCCATAGGTATGAATGTGGGGCAGGAGGGTGCCTGGGCCAGAAACATCTCCACCAAAAAGGCCCACCTTCCTTTGGAGACACCAACCAGGGACTGTCCTTTCCTCAACTGCCCAGCTCTGCAAACCTTCCGTGGAGAGAAGGTGGAGAAGAGACGGGCAGTGTCTCTACCTCAGCTAGGCTCAGAGACACCCACTCTTAGGAGCCGCTGGTGTTGCTTGGTCGATCTCCACAGCCAGGCACCCAGGTCCAAGCATCTGTCTCCCGCCTCAGACTGTATCAGCCGCACTGATGCCCAGCTGTCTGGCAAGCTTCCTGATGGGAGTCCCAGGGCACAGACCGTTCTCGCCCTTTCTCCCTCATTGGGGTTGGCTCTAAAGATCACCTAGGTGGCTGCTCAGAGAAGCTGAGGAGAAGTTCCATCCTCCCCATGCACCTTCACCAGGTGGCCTAAAGAGCTTTCCTGAACGCCACACTCAGCAGCAAGATGAGGCTTCATTCTTGGAATGCATCTCCACACACAAGGTGAGGGCAAGTTGCAAGAACCCGGAGGTTAGAAAGAATGAAGTCTTGACTGCAACCATGGCCCCAGCTTCAAGTGCAGGAAGACCCTTGATGACGTGAAGACGGGCTGGGTTCAAGGCACCTGTCATTTCTGCAGGTAGCCTTGACATTTCCCTTCAACCTGGAACTTCCTGGCCACCAGGCCCTGGACACACTAGCTGGTCAGCACTGTGTGCACACCAGTGAGATCTTTGTTTCTTGAGACCTTTCCTTCCACTCAAGGAAGCGCCGGAGAGATGGGTTGTCAGCTGGGTACAGAGAAACACACAGGATCCTCTCTGACTCCTAAAGGTAGCCATGGAGGCAGGGATGGAGGCAGAATCCACTCTTCACAGGTTTCCACAGAGAACGTCACATATGTCTTTGTCACTTAAAACAATCAAGGTTTCCAGTGTAAAAATATGTGGGCTTATTGCATCTACCCTATGGATGGTCTATCTTTTTCTTTCCATCAGACTTGCCGCAAGTTATGTGGCTGTTACTTTGTTAATTTCCAAGGCTCTCACATTCACTGATCCTTCTAGGCATACAGGGAGAGTTTCTACTAACATATAAACAACCCAAATGGTGAACCTGGAGAACCCTCTTCCCTTTCTAAACACAGGCAGACACGTGGCTGCTCCCTGGCACTTGAGAGGAGAAATCGTTCCTTCAACCTAAATACCACTCAGATCAGTGGCTCCTCTGATTTCCCTGCCCAGGAGCTGCATATTCGCCAGGCTCAGGCTCTTGTGCTGGTTGCCTGGAATTTAATTACATGTGAAAGTATCAGGTAGGCACATGGACACGTATCATGCGTGCGCACACATGTACACACACACATTTTGGGTCCTCCTTATAACTAAAATCAAAAGTCCTTGTGAGTGGAAGAAAGGAGGGCAGGGGTCCAGGGATGGGGAGCTGTCTGTTGACTTCTATATCCAGCTCCAGGTAACAAATGATGGCTTGGCCGGAGCTGGGGAAGTTTGTGTCTAAATGTTTCCATGGAAAGAAAGTGCGCAGCTTCCTGGGGGTTTTATGGCAATGGCGGCTCCTGGGATGCTCGGATCCCCTCGTTCTCGTGGCTCAGATGGTTGCTGGGGTCTCGGCTATCTCCTCCAGCCTCTGCCGAATCATTAACCGGAGCACGGTGTACCTGGAGACAAGAAACAAGCTCAGGTGGAGAGCAGCCAGCAACACACCCCTCCCCAGGACCTTCCCGGCCACCTGGGTAACACCAAGGTCACACCAGGTAACAGTGCGGTCAAGCGCCCTGCTCCTTTGCTTCCATTACTGACCCCTCTTTAGCTACTTTGTTGCTTATGTTCATTCCTACAACACAATGTGAGAAATAAAGAGGCCAAATCCAAATTAGATTATTTTACTATGGGTAGAACATCTGGCCAAAAAAAAATCAAAAAGGTAAAAAAAACAACAGCAATAATAAGCATACTACGAATTCTGTGTGTTTGCTTACTTTGTCCAAGACACTATGCATAGTACTTCATATGCACAGTAGCTCATGAACCCTCACCGAGGCTAGATAATATAAAATTGGTAACAGTTGACCCTCTTGGGGATCCGACAAAAATGGCAACCTTAGAACCTGCGTTTTGCAGAAGAGGCCATAGCAGCTACTAGGCATGGAGGTCCGTGGCTTGGGGGAAGTTCGGTTTTCCCACGACTTCCCTGAGCTGTGGCACTGCAGCTACAGGAGTGGGCACTGTTGTGCAGGGATAAATGGACATATTCCCTACGTTCGGGACTTTGTGGTACACAGAAAAATCTGTTTTTAAAGTTTAGGACATAGTTGACTGGGCATGGTGGCTCATGCCTGTAATCCCAACACTTTGAGAGGCCAAGGCGGGTGGATCACTTGAGGTCAGGAGTTCAAAACCAGCCTGGCCAACTTGGCGAAACCCCATCTCTACTAAAAACACACAAAAAAAGGAGCTAGATGTGGTGGTGCGTGCCTGTAATCCCAGCTACTGCGGAGGCTGAGGTGGGAGAATCACTTGAGTCTGGGAGGTGGAAGTTGCAGTGAGCCGAGATCGCATCATTGCACTGCAGCCTGAGCGACAGAGCAAGACTCCATGACAAAACAAAACAAAACAAAACAAAAAAAAAAACCCAAAACTTTAGGACATAGTAAGTGTTCAGTGTGTTATCAGACTAGTTATGATCATCGATACAGCAGATCTAGCAGTGGCTTTATTCTCCATTGGCAAAAAGGAATCATTTATTCCACCATATCGATGAAAGGTAGTCTCTTCTATGACTAAACATAGCAAAGTAATCACAAAATCCTTCCCAGAAAGAAGCTTTATTTTCTTTTTTTTTTTTTTTTTTTTTTTTTTTTTTTTTTTTTTGAGACGGAGTCTCGCTCTGTCTCCCGGGCTGGAGTGCAGTGGCCGGATCTCAGCTCACTGCAAGCTCCGCTTCCCGGGTTTACGCCATTCTCCTGCCTCAGCCTCCTGAGTAGCTGGGACGGCGCCCACCACCTCGCCCGGCTAGTTTTTTGTATTTTTTAGTAGAGACGGGGTTTCACCGTGTTAGCCAGGATGGTCTCCATCTCCTGACCTCATGATCCGCCCGTCTCGGCCTCCCAAAGTGCTGGGATTACAGGCTTGAGCCACCGCGCCCAGCCAGAAGCTTTATTTTTCAATCCAAATGCAATTTCCAGAAGATAAATGTCACAAAGGGAGGAAATGGGAGAAGAAAGGATTTTAGAGACCAGTAGCTCAGGCTACACCCACTGCTAAGACAGCCTTCCTGAAATCCCTGGAACCTCTGGGTCTTGGTTAGCACTCCTTGCCCTCACCCCTTCAGGCAAGGGGTGGTAACACTAGCCCCAGGGACTGCACTATCCCTTGAGGTTACCCCAGACTCTGCCCAAGTCTTTGTAAATAGTCCCTTCTTCAAACACCCCTCAAAGACCCTCATCGGAGTCTCCTGCTGGGAGCCTGATCATATACTTAAGAAACCAGAGTACAGTCACCTCCCCTATTTCTGAATCTAGACCCCAAAGAAATTTTAAACCAACACCTTCTCTTCAGAGTCTTTCCATAAGAGGGAGGACAGGAGACACTTTGATGTCCCACATCAAAATGAGAAGCTGACACAAGAAGTAGACGAACACACTTAACTATCATGCCCCACTTGAAATCCAGGTTTGTCAATGGGCAGCCCCCCAAAGAAAGCCCAGAGACCCAGGCCCATGCAGCAGCTCAGCACAGTCCCTGCGAGGACCCAGCAGGGGCCCCTCTGTTGAGGCCCCGGGAGAAGTGCACCCAGCGCCCCAGAGGCCACGCTTACTTGCGCATCAGCTTCTTTACTTCCCGATCTTCTTCCTCCTGGAGCTTCTGAATGAAGCTTTTAAGTACCGGCATCTCGAACTTTATATACTGGGCTACCTGGGGAGAAAGAAGCAAGTCTGGCTGAATGCCCTTCCCAGCATGACTCCAATTCCTTTCAGGGTTGTCCTCATACAAGGCACAAAGTCTTGGCACAAAGTCTTGGAAAGTCTATTTTTTTCAGAAACCCAGGATTTCCTTAAAGGCAGGAGCCAAGCCTCATTCCTCACCAGGCTGGGAAGGAGTCTGCGACGATCACTTCACTTACATGACACCATCTCAAAACTTTTCATTTTTCATGTCATGCATTCAATTAATGATGAGGTGACGCCAAACACAGAAAAGTACTTTCTCTTGATACAGTGATGCAGAGAAAGAACGGAACCCGTTATGTCTAATAAACCCCTTTGTTCTCCCCTAAGAGAATGGAAGGAATCAGGGTTCAGAATGATGATTTGGGTCTCAAGGTTCAAACAAACATCCAAATATGAACTTGCTTTGGAGAGGCTGTGGGTGGCTCTGGGGTGAGTTAAAGTTTAAAAACAGCACCAGGCATCATGGTCCATGCCTGTAATCCCAGCACTTTGGGAGGCTGAGGCAGGTGGATCACTTGAGGTCAAGAGTTCAAGACCAGCTGGCCGACATGGTGAAACCCTGTCTCTACTAAAAATACAAAAATTAGCCAGGCATGGTGATGCACACCTGTGGTCCCAGCTACTCAGGAGTCTGAGGCAGGAAAATTGCTTGAACCAGGGAGGTGCCACTGCATTCAAGCCTGGGCAACAGAGCGAGACTCTGTCTGCCCCACACAAAAAAAAAAAGTTAAAAAATGGCTTTCCTTTCCCCACCAGAATCCCCACCCTGCTCTATCAACTCTTCTCCCTGGGAGAAGTGCATTTCTCCACACTTTTAATGTTGAGCTTGTCCATGTGACTGGCTTTGGCCAGTGGAATGTGTGTGGACATGACACACCAAATCTGAGTGGAGGCTTCAAATATGCATACATGATTTGGCCTGATTTCTCGTGCTCCACCATCTGCCATGAGGAGCACAGCCATGAGCAGTAAGTACTGCCCCAACAGCCTGGGCCTCTGGGTGAGTCACACAATGCAGACTTGAACTCAGCCCACACTTAGAGTAGAGCCATTGCTACTAGACCATAGACTCATGGGGAAAAAGTAAGTGTTTGCTGTTGTAAGCTACTAAGATTTGGAGATGTTTGTTACTGTAGCAAAAGCTGACTATTACATGGCTTACTTCTTGTATTATTTTTTTGTGACAGGGTCTTGCTGTATCTATCACCCAGGCTGAAGTGCAGTGGTGCCATCACAGGTCACTGCAGCCTAAACCTCTTGTGCTCAAGTGATCCTCCCACCTCAGCCTCCCAAGTAGTTGGGACCACATGCACACACCACCATGCTCAGTTACTTAAAACATTTTTTTTTTTTTTTGTAGAGACAGAGTCTCGCATTGTTGCCTAGACTGGTCTCAAATCACTGGCCTCAAGCAATCGTCCTGCAGCGACCTCCCAAAGTGTTAGGATTACGGGAGTGAGCCACTGCGACCAGCCAACTGCTAACTTCCTAGCATTGCTAAAAGAGTGTTTGCAGACACTTCCCATCCCTCTGACAGTACCCTAGGAAGGCTCAAGCAATTTATTCCTTCTATGGAAATCACTTTCTGCCTGGGCATTCCTCCAGCAACTCCCTCAGGGCATACCTTCAACCTGGCTTCAAGAGAACCTGGCACTGAAGAAGTAAAAGGGGGCATGGTCATTGGTCAAAAAAGTCATTCTATACCCCAGTTACAGGTGATCCAACCAAATCCCCACCCTCCTGAGGACAGACCACCTGACCCAAAGGGAACTCACATCATAGGTGACTTCCTCCACCTGGTCCTTCTCCATTAGGAACACTTTGGAGACCTGCTCACATGGGCCCTGGAGGATTCGGGCAATCAGCGGGTAATCAGTGGCCTTCAGCTTCTGTTTCTCTGCAACCACACACAACCAGGAGCAGCCCTGAGTTTGGCCAGAGGCCTTTCTCACATTAAGTAGTGGTCAATGCAGGGGTCCAAATGGACTAGGCACCTTAGGAGATGCCACCATATAAGTCAGGAGACTGATTTATAAATGAACTATTCCATAGGTATTGTGAAAAGCAACCTCCTCCCACTCACTCCCCACCCCTCAACAGTACCACCATGCCTCCAACCCCTTGGAGGAATTGGGTTTATCTGTCTCTTGAGAAAATTCTAGACAGGTTTAGAATTTGTTTACTGGCCATATAAAACAATCCCTAGTGGACTCACACAGCAAGCCCATCAGCCTTGAAGGCAAACAACATTTGGAAGTTTCTGAAACCCAAACAACAAGCAAAGGAGGCAGAGGTATTTTTTTAACTTGCTATTTTGAGTTAATTAGAAGTTTGAAAGTACACTGTGGTCTTCAGACTTACCACCACTCGTATGCACCACGTACAAGGCAAACTCCTCTGCTGAATTCTCAATCTGAAGCAGGAGCAAAAGATACTTGTTGAAAGTATCTATTTAAACATCCCAACTTCGAGGCTTTTCCTCTTTTTTAACAATGCAAAGCTAAGTCAATTTTAGGCTGTTTTGAGGGGAGAGCTATTTATCTACAACTCTCGGAATTGATGAGAAGATCGAGAAGGTAGATGACTTTATCAATAATATAGTCATGTGCTTAACCACAAGGATGCATTCTGAGAAATAGATCACTAGGCAATTTCATTGTTGTGCAAACATCATAGAGTGTACTTACAGAAACCTGGATGGCATAGCCTACTACACACCTAGGCCATATGGTATAGCTATTGCTCCTGGACTACAAACCTATACAGCATGTTCCTGTACTCAATGCTGTAGGCACTTGTAACACAATGGTAAGCATTTGTGGATTTAAACATATCTAAACACAGAAAAAGTACCATAAAAAAAGGATTATAGTCTCATGGGACCACAGTCATATATGTGGTGTGTCACTGACCAAACTGGTCATTCTGTAGCACACAACTAGGATGGATAATAGCTATCATCTATCGCAATGTGCCAGGCATAGTTCTACAAATGTTAAAGGTTTCATCCCATCTAATGTTCACGACAATACTGTAGCGAGGCCCCATTATCTTCATTTTATGATGACGAAGCAGAGGCAGGGGCAGGTTAAGTAACTTGCCCAATTCATCCAACTAGCATGTGCTCAATGGAGATTTGAACCCAGAGCCTGTGTTCTTAGGTTGTTAGGCTACACTGGCTTCCATTAAAAGTAAGAATACCTGGTCTCCAAAAGATCTCTGTTCTCCAAGAGATTGTGGAAAACACAGAGCAACAGAACTTTAAAAGCACTCCTGCACTATAATTTGCACAAAGTGTCATATTTCAAAGTAGGTTTCCCAACTGTGCCCCAGAAGTCAATCTTCACACTGAGCCCAAAACCAGTCAGCAGGCCCCAGGGTCCTTCTAAAGTAGACCATAAAGGATTTGAGGGTTGATGTTTCTCAAACTTCGGTAGGCATCCAAATCCCCTGCAGGCTTGTTAGACGGTGTCCCTGGCCTACCCCTCAAAATTTCTGATTTAGTGGGTCTGGGGTGGGGCCTGAGAATTTGAATTTCTAACAAGCACCCAGGTGATGCTGATGCTGTGGACTCTGTCTTGGATCACGAGGATCTAAAGAACCCAAGCCCTCTGCTCAGCATCCCGCAAACCACGCAACTTCCATAGCTCCTCGCACAACCACTCTAGGGGCCCAAGGCACACCTGTGACCCCATCTGTGGCCAGCCAGCAATGGGAACTTGCCTTAAATTTGTTGAGCAGCAGCTTCAGGACCTGTGGGGTGGTCATGGTGCTGTTGATGCGG
This sequence comes from Rhinopithecus bieti, assembly GCF_001698545.2. Classification (NCBI taxonomy): domain Eukaryota; kingdom Metazoa; phylum Chordata; class Mammalia; order Primates; family Cercopithecidae; genus Rhinopithecus; species Rhinopithecus bieti. The sequence goes on along the minus strand of NW_016803344.1, from coordinate 3,775,624 downwards.
ACGTTGGTGACAGAGCCATAGGCTGGCGTGAACACGGACGTCTGTCAATAGAAGGATCCAGCTCAGGGTGGGAGTGGGAACAAGGACCCAGTGCTAAAATCCAGGTGCGGTACAGGGCACAATGACAATGATACTCAAAATGTACTTCCTGAGAGCCCCCGGCAGCCTGGCAAGCAGCAGGCTTTGTAGACAAAGCAACCCTCAGGGTTTGCTTAATTCAGTTCATGCTCCACACTCAAAAAGACCCTTCCTCTGGGACTTCAGCACAAGGCTGTCTCTGACTGCTCTCCCACCATGCACTTGCTTCCTGGGGTAGGATTTGAACAAAGCAGGAGGAAGGGAGGGATCAGCAAGCTCGGGTGGGGTGGACGGTGCACTGACACCCCAGGTCTGAGACCTGCAGCTCTGCTTCAGCTCTGGGAAAAGCCAGACCATACACCAGTTGGGGGCACAGTGTGCAGGAGAGGTTAACACATGGATTTTCTTGGGAGAGACTGATGAGCTGTGTTTATGGGGTCTTCAGGGCTACAGCAGGGACTGCTTTGTACAGCCCCACTGAATTCACCCACCACCTTAAGGGGGACCCACAGAAGGACTTTGAGCCTTCTGACTTGGGGTCCCTCAGCCCTCAGGAAGCCACCAGGGCTTGCAGCCCACCCATAACCCTAAGACTAAACAGCAGCAAACATTTGGCTGCCCAGGCATCACACCACCCACCATATAGCTGTAGCCCTGAGGTGGCATCTACCCGGGAAGAGGTCTTCCCCCCTCCCCTATCCCCCTGTCCACCTTACCTTATGGTTGTAGAAATGGCCGTTGATGGAGAAGCGGTGGCGTCTGATTCGCCGCTGGTCACTAGGCGTCCTCACATTGCCACGGCGACGCACCCCAACATCACTGCGTGTGCGCATCAGCTGTGGGGTGTCCTCCTGCAGGGGCTTCAGGCCCCTGGAGTCTGAGAGAGGAGAGGGAAATGAACTCTGTCTGGACCTGCGACATGGCACATGGTCCCCACTTTGTGCCCAGTGCTACAGCACCCACTGTCTCCAAAAATATATATTTTATACAAATAGTATTTTCTGCTGGGGGAAAAACATAATGCAGAATTTACAAAGAAGCTGTACGGTGATAAGTTCAGAGCACAGCCTTCCAAGCCAGACTCCCTGGGTTCAAATCTCAGCTCCATGATTGCCATATATCAGTAACCTCTCTGTGCCTCAGTGTTTTTATATATAAAATAGGGATAATAGTAACACCCACCTCAGAGGGTTGCTGAGGGTTTAAATGAGTTAATATACATAAAGCACTTAGAATAGTGCCTGGCACAGAATAAACATGATATAAGGGCTAACAAGATACTTCAAACAAACTATGACACATGCTACACACAGATGAACCTTGATGACATTACACTAAGTGCAACAAGCCAATTACAAAACAGCAAATATAGAATGATTCCACTTATATAAGGTACTTAGAGTGTACCTCATATAAGTGTATCTCATATAATTGAGGTACACTCTAAGTATATTCTAGGTACATTCTAAATTACAGAGACAGAGAGTAGAATGGTGGTTGCCAGGGGCTAGAGGGAGAAGGATATGGGGAGTTATTGGAGTTTAATGGGTACAGAGTTTCAGTTTCACAAGATGGGAAGAGTTTTGGAGATGGATGGTGGTGATGGTTGCACAACATTATGAGTGTATTTAATACCACTGAACTGTACCACTTAAAATGGTTACGATGGTAAATGTTACGTTATGTGTATCTTACTGCAATAAAAAAATTAGAAAAAATAATGCTTAATAGAACATATATCTAAAAATATATGCGGTTCCCATGGCATATTTCTATCCTTATATGTGTATAAATATAAAATATTGACATTAATCACAAGTAGGTTAATCTGCTCTTATTAAAATATATTTAATCCATGTAATATTAAAAAGATTTTGCAAATTGACAGTATCTATGAAAATTAAAAATGCACATGGCCTTAAACCCAGAAATTCCACTTGAAAGATTCCTACATGCTGACAAATGTGTGGCATGACACATGTATAAGGCCACCGACTGCAAACTTGTTTGTCATAGCAGAGGCTGAAAATGACTTAAATGGCTACCAATAGGGAGTGATTACATGAATTATCCTTTTTCCATACAGTGAAATAATGCAGAACTGCAAAGAATAAGGAAGTTCCTTACAAATTTATATGGAAAAATTCCCCAGATAAACTGATAAATAAAAACTGGGATCTGCACAATGCTACCACTTGTATAACTAGGGGAAGAAAAGAAACTACATCCAACTGGGCGTGGTGGCTCATGCCTATAATCCCAGCACTTTGGGAGGCTGAGGCAGGCAGATCACTTGAGGCCAGGAGTTCAAGACCAGCCTGGTCAACATGGCAAAAACCCGTCACCACTAAAAACACAAAAATTAGCTGGGCATGGTAGCGCATGCCTTTAATCCCAGCTACTCAGGAGGCTGAGGTGGGAGGATCACTTGAACCCAGGAAGCAGAGCCAAGATTGCACTACTGCACTGCATCCTCCTGGGTGACAGAGGGAGACGGAAGGGCAGGGAAGGGAAGGGAAAGTCAGGGAAGAGAAGGGAAGGGAAGGGAAGGGAGGGGAGGAGAGGGAAGATGAGGGGAGGGGAGGGGAGGGGAGGAGAGAATGGAAGGGAAGGGAAGAGAGGGAAGGGGAGGGGGAGGGGGGGGGGGAAGGGAAGAGAGGGAAGGGGAGGGGAGGGGAGGGGAGGAGAGAAGGGAAGGGAAGGGAAGGGAGGGAAGGGGAGGGAAGAGGAAGAAAGAAACTACATCCACCCATAAAGGTATGTGAGTGTGTTTTGCTTATATTTGCATGGACCATCTCATGAAGGATGTTCTTGGGATGCTTCTAGGTGGGTGGATGAGGTAGGTGACTTAATTCTCTCCCTTTGTATCTTGAACCAGATACATTTTACATTCTCAAAAATAAATAACAGTTGATAACATCTATCACAGCGGTCTTGACACAGTCGGTCCCTAGCTGGAAGTACCTTCCACTCACATGTACCTGTGGGGCTTCGCATCTGGTCACCCTCCGGCGGTGCATCCACCTCTGAGATCTGAACACTGGGCACAGTCAGGGGCTTCAGGGTGGTTCTGGCGGTGGAGAAGACAAAGGGGAGGGGGGAGACTAGTTTAATCCCTGTGGAAAGATGCCCTGCACCTGCCAGACCCCACTCCTGCAAGGGGAGCACTTTGCTAGTGCCAGGCTGGGTACTGGCACACATCAGGCGATGAAAGGTACAGATGGGCCACGCTGAGCATCCCATGAAAGGCTGGCCCAGCTCCCAGGTCAAGCAGTGGGTGGTGCAGGGGGAGTTCTGGAGGGGGAAGATGTTCTTTTCCAGCATCTGCAGCAACACAAGCATCTAATTCATCAAGCACAGGATGGAGAATACCAAGGAGAGAAACCCATGTGCTGCCTGCACTGCTTCTAAGCATGTATGGGTTCTATAGCTTATTTGGAAAACTCTAATAATGGCCATTTGTTTTGCAGGGTAAGATTCCAGTTCAGACTCATTGCTGTTGAAGAAATAACTCATAATTGATTCTGGCATTTAAAAGGGATGGAAAGCAGGAGGTTGGCCACCACAAGAGCAGGAGCAGCTTTGGAAGGGGCACTGACAGTGTTCTCAGGGTTGCAAGGACGGAGGCCTCATCCAAGCTGAAGAAAGGGTTACAAGTAAGGCAGTCCAAGCTGAGACCCTCGTTTGCCATCATAACTGGCAAATAACTTCTCAAAGCCAAAAAGGACAAAGGGAGCAGCTCATGAAAACATCCAAAATCAACAGAGGATTTGGCTGTAAGGAAGAATCATATTTGACCAATTAGGACCAACCCATGATGAGAAGAGCATGGGCTCCCTGGGACCCAGTAGAGATAAACCTCATGTTCTGGGGAGGATCGTTTTAAGGAAGGACAATTAAAATGGAAAATCTGAAAGAACTTCCTATTGTAATTTAACTCATATACTTCTGAGGCACAGAATGGGCCTGGTCAGAGCTTCTAGGGAATGGTGAACACTTGGCACCCAGAGTAGCCACCCCACTCATTCTTGCTGAAGCAGGAACCGGTCTCAGCATCCTTTTTCTTCTTCTTCTTCTTTTTTTTTTTTTTTTTTTGGTGGGGCAAGGGGACGGAGTCTTGCTCTGTCACCCAGGCCGGAGTGCAGTGGTGTGGTCTTGGCTCACTGCAATCTCTGCCTCCCAGGTTCCAGTGATTGTCCTGCTTCAGACTCCTAAGTAGCTGAGATTATAGCCACGTGCCACTGTGCCTTTTTTTTTTTTTTTTTTGGTAGAGACAGGGTTTCACCATGTTGCCCAGGCTGGTCTTGAATTCCTGAGCTTGTGATCTGCCTGCCTCAGCCTCCCAAAGTGCTGGGATTATAGGCATGATCCACCGTGCCCAGCCTCAGGATCCTTCTTAAGACAGTAGTCTAGGCATTCACTGTATTATAGGTAACATCTAAAAGACATCATTTACCATTCCTGAAAATTCTACCAAAGTATTTTGAAGGTTTCAAGAGTCAACCAAGACCAGCTTGAGGCCACAGAGAAGGGAGAAAAAGCAGGCAGAGTGAAGGACCCCTTAGCAGCCCAAACCAAAGGCCACAGGGTCAAATGAAATCTTAAAAATCATCTTACTTAGGGAATAGAATAGTGTGGGGGTCAGGGTCAGGCTGTGAAATGGGCTTGGCCATTGGAAATCAAATACAGCAATAATACAGTATAATATAACAAATACAGTACAGTGTAAAAAATACAGCTGGGCATGGTGGCTCACACCTGTAATCTCAGCACTTTGGGAGGTCAAGGTGGGAGGATTGCCTGAGGCCAGAAGTTTGAGACCAACCAGGGCAACATAGTGAGACCCCATTTCTACAAAAAATATGAAAATTATCCAGGTAGGGCCAGGAACAGTGGCTCACGCCTGTGGTCCCGGAACTTTGGGAGGTTAAGGAGGGTGGATAACTTGAGGTCATGAGTTCAAGACCAGCCTGGCCAACATGATGAAATCCCCTCTCTACCAAAAAATACAAAAAATGACTGGGTTTGGTGGTGGGCACCTGTAATCCCAGCTACTCAGGGGGCTGAGGCACAAATCGCTTGAACCCGAGAGGCAGAGGTTGCAGTGAGCTGAGATCGCACCACTGCACTCCAGCCTGGGCAAGAGAAAAAGAAAAAAGGGGTGGGGGCTGTACCTGTAGTCCCAGCTACTGGGGAGCCTGAGGTGGGAGGATCACTTGAGCCTAGGAGGTTGAGGCTGCAGTGAGCTGTGATTAAGCCACTGCACTCCAGCCTGGGAAACAGAGTGAGACCTTGTCTCAAACAAAACAAAACAAAAATGTGGTGATAGTGCTGAAAAGCAGAGCATGAAACCAGCAAAGTTAGATGAAACCAAAGAACGTTAACCAGACATCCTAGCGCCTATGGGGTAGGCAACAATGCTCCTCCTTAAATCCCCTTGGAAAGAAACCAGACCAGCCCCAGGGTCTGGCCACATACTAGGTTTCTCTCAATTGTAGAGAAACATAGATTTGGCTGTGGAGTTTAGCAAAATGTTCAATGTGACCAACAGAGAGGGCTTGGTTCTCATTTAAACCAGAAAAAAAAAGGTCACTGTGGTTTTGGCTGAGAGGCGAGCACACTCCACCCAGGCTGGGGCCGAAGGCAGTCAGCATTAGCAGGTTTCAGGATGGAGCCAGGCTAGTCGCTTGATCCTAAAACTCAAGTCCCAGAAAGACAATGAGGAAGGCATGCCTTGCTAGAGGCATCTGGCGGTGCATTCGGCGGCTTATTCAGCCATGGAGGATAAGGAGGGATGGACTAGGTCTTCCCAGCCCTTCTGTTGGGGACTTGGACTACCCACCATCACACCACACCCTGGCTCCCCATGTGGTCTGCAGGGAGCAGACCCCTGGCTGATCTCACTTAGCTGACTCTGACAGAGCCTGACATTCTTTTTTCCTCTTCCAGGTTCTCCTAAGACTCAGGGAGCTTTGATCAGAAGGTTCAAGTCGTAAATGCCTTGGAGCGGGGCCATTCTATGAGGAGTGGTCCTAGTCGGGAGGATGCTGGGGCATGGGGCGCTCTGTTAGAAATCTGCAGACTGACCCTCACTAGCCACTAGCAACTCCACTCAGAGACTCCTGAGTTCTCCCTAAGGGAGAACTCTGTGACTCAGCAGCTCCCCTCCTATGACTCAGCAGCTCCCTCCTGTGACCTCATCGGTGATTGCGGTGGCAGGAAGGGGGTCCAAACACAACCATGTCTGCCCCTTGTTCCTCATTCCAAGGCCAAGGCAGGTGGGCAGTAGAGGTGGCAGGAGGAGGAGCCAGGGTCAGGGCTGGCTGGAAGAAGGCAGCATTTATCTGCTTGAGAACATACAGAACCCCCAGGCATCGCGATCATCTCCCCGCCCCATCTCTTCTCTTCTCACTCACCCCTGAGCCCCCAGGTTACAGCCGGAGTGCCAGGAGGAGGAGGATGGAGGGGGCCGAATGCGCTCATTGTCATCCTGCATCTGCAGGCGAATGGGCCGGCGCAGGCCCCAGGAGATGTTCAGGAGCCCCTCCACGATGAACTCGTCTTCTTCCTGCCCACAAAGCAATCAGAGTGGTGAGCCTGGAAAAGCCCCCACAGAAGCCAAGACCAAGCTGAGGTACAAATGACACATTCTTCATATGTCCTAGCTGGGTGCCCCAGATTCTATTCACAGGATGGGGGTAGCTGCCCAGTTTACACCCCAGCTCTGAGATACTTTCTAAGGTAAACTACCCTAGATCCTGAAGCTGACCTCACAGGTCAGCACAAAAGTTGCTGTGAAATTCAAATATATAGGTGCAAATTATAAAAGCATTGTTTTCTTTTATCCTAATGACTTTTAAAGAAAGCAGAATACATCTCTTAAAATAAGTGAGATTAGCCTTGCTAACAGAAGCAAGAACTGGAGTTAGCTACGTCCCATCCACTACTATGGAAAACGATGTCTCTGTAGCTGTAACATATGTTTAGCAATCCAACCTGGTGGTTGGAGGAAATTTAAAGCAACATTTGCCGAAGTTTATTCTACAGAACACCACCTCCTCTAGCAGATGAACTGTTGTCTTTAAAAGGGTGTCAAGTGATCATGAGCTGGGAGAGGCTGTGTTAATCAGATTTCCAAACAGCAGAACATCCCAGGTTCTGTAATCAACTAATGGGCTAAATGACAACTCTGCAACAGGTGAATAAATCTTGCAGGAGTCCCCAGTTTATTCTCAAGGTTGCTGACTAATTAGACGTTAAATGTAAAACCATTCTAAAGGCATTTACATATTCTATCCCAAAGACTTGGGACTCGCTTATGACTATGAAATCCTTTAATCATGGAGCACTTTTAATCATTTACTCGATAGGACATAACCCAGGAAAGCTATTTACGAACTATTTAAAATCTTGCATAGCCCATCTGCTGATTAGCAAAAGCTTGAAGGGCAATCCCTAAAAGAATCAGTTCTCCTCCCTCCAGTCTCAGAAGAACCTTTTTGAAGCCATGTTTTATGGGCTGATCAAGTGGTAGATCTGGGTCATGGGCCACATCTTCAGGACAAGCCCCATAGGTGAAAATGACATCAGCCCAATGAGGCCCAAAATCATCCTCAAAGAGGGAGGAAGGAATACAAGAGGGAAGGAGAGAAATGAAACAATTTTAGGGCACTTAGGAGTCCCAGGGAGGAAGGCTTTAGGTAAACATTGGCAATTTACATGGCCTTCCCCTGGTCAAGGTGAGCATCATTACTTTACACAACTGTAGGTCAAAATTTAACCCAAAACAGGATTTTATCTAAGTGGGGTGGTTTGAGGGACAGAATAGGCCACTACATCCCACATACTGTCCCCAAGCAACCTGCCCTAGCAGCTGAAATTCCACCATCTGTTATCTGTTTCTATGGATTAAATCTCCACAGCCTGATAACCTGAAAATGTGTTTCAAAGGGCATTACACATATGGACCTTTTTATCAGTCACGAGTGCTTGGGTATAAAGTACCCTACCAGACTCCTTTATAACTCATCTATCTGATAACAGGCTTTAGAGAAATGGATACAGGATGAGGAAGCTCGGTTTCGGGATGGGAACCAGATGAATAACAAAAGCAAACTAGGATGACTAGGTCTGGGGATGGGCCAAGTGCTACCATCGAGAGCTTATGTGCTTTGCCCAGGTCACTGCAGCGACAGGACTTGGGCCCAAATGTTTAAACACAGAGGACTGGGTGGGGTTCCCGAATTGCCCAATGAGAGGACGTCTGCTTGGGAGCCACCTGGAAAGGTCATTTCATGAAAGCTCCCTCTGGAGAATCTCCCCCATGAGACTGCGCTAGCCCAGCCACACTTCTACAGGAATGTCTCTGGAGCACATCTCTGAAACATTCACCCTTTTTACAACAAAACTGGGCCTGGAGTCTTCTTCCAAAGAACCCCAAAGACCCTCACTAGCATCCTAAATGAGAAGCAGGAGAGGCAGGGATCTCTCGGGACCTCAGGGACTTTCAGATTCAGGACACACGGTGACAAGGTCTGGACTAGCCAGTCAGGGCTTTCCCTGGAGACTCCTTACCTCCCGGTGCCGGAGCTGTAAATTCTGGCCTTCATAGTACAAGTTGTAGGTCTTCAGATGCAAAAGAAGTTCATTTCTTAGAGAGAAAAATGTAAGAGATATAACATGATCAGCCGAAGCCACTTATAATGCAGTTGTTCCCTCTTTCTCTCACCTCTCACCGGGCCTAAAGTCACCGCACTTTGGTGTTTGTCCACATGTACATACACACACATGCACATGCACACAGAGTTCTGCCGCCACCACCCCATAACCATCTTCCCCCAGGATCCAAGTCAAGAGTGAGCACCACCCCAGAACAATGCTGAATGTAAAGAGCAATTCCAGGACACCAAGGCAGGCCTCGTGTGCTGACAATACTCCCAAACTCAAGCTGAATGAGCAGATGTTAATAAGCCATGGAGTCACTGAGGCAAGCACTTCAGAGCCCACAGACAGCCATTCTCCTGCCTGGCTGTGGCCTCTTCTCCCTCAAGCACGCTGTGAGTGAGGAAAGGACAATAATGACAGGCCTTCATAAGACTCAGAAGCTGGCCAGGCGCGGTGGCTCGTGCCTGTAATCCCAGCACTTTGGGAGGCCAAGACTGGCAGATCACTTGAGGTCAGGAGTTCAAGACCAGCCTGGCCAACATGGTGCAAACCCATCTCTAATAAAAATACAAAAAATCAGCCAGGCATGGTGGTGCATGCCTGTATTCCCAGCTACTCAGGAGGCTGAGGCAGGAGAATCACCTGAACCTTGGAGGCAGAGGTTGCTGTGAGCTGAGATCATGCCACTGCACTCCAGCCTGGGCGACAGAGTGAAACTCTGTCTCAGAAAAAAAATAAAAGACTCAGAAGTTTCCGGGCTGTTTAGAAGTGAAATGGGACAGGTTTGAGCCACACTAACTTATGCTTCATAGACATGACCTTATCACGTGTTTAAAAACTTGTGGCCAGGAGCAGTGGCTCACGCCTGTAATCCCAGCACTTTGGGAGGCTGAGATGGGCAGACTGCCTGAGGTCAGGAATTCGAGACCAGTCTGGCCAACATGGTGAAACTCTGTTTCTACTAAAAATACACACACACAAAATTAGCCAGGCATGGTGGCATGCACCTGTAATCCCAGCTACTCAGGAGGCTGAGGCAGGGGAATTGCTCGAACAAGGGAGGTGGAGGTTGCAGTGAACCGAGATCGTGCCACTGCACTCTAGCCTGGGCAACAGAGCGAGACTCCATCTCAAAAAAAAAAAAAAAAAAATTGCAAACCCCCATCAGCGTCAGAATGGGTGAATAAAGGAAACAATAGCTACACAATGGAAAACTCTCAGCGAAGAGAATGTGAATGAACTACACGCATGTGTGTAACTCATGGGAATTACAGGATCTGTGCTTTTCTTGTGTCTAGCTTCTTTCACAAAAAAGCACAGATCATATTCCATTGATACAAAGTTCAAAATGGAGTGTTAGAATTCAGGATAGTGGTTCACCTTGGGGAGTAGTGACAAGAAGTGGGCATGAGGTGGCTTCTGGGCCCTGGCAATACTTTTAGTTCATAAAATTTTTTAAATAAAAAATAAAATCCTTAGAAACTCCTGTTCTGAAGCCCAGTACTGGACCTCCTTAGCCATCAAGTTTTCCAAGTGGCTGCCCTGAGAGTACACAGCTCTACTGCACATGGCCAGAGAGGAGATTTCACCCACTTTGTGATCAGGGAAAGCCTTCATCAACCCTGAGAATGCATGAGTCAAGTTTCATCTGAAAGTGCGTGTTTTGCACTCCAGGTGGCATGAGAGTGGAGAGAGGTGGAGGGGGCCGCTGCGGGCTTTTGTCTAGTCTCAAGTAAGGGGTAACAGAATTCAGTCTCTCTGAACCCAACCATTCAGTGGAGAGATTTTGGACCATGCCAGGAGTCAAAACCCACTGGAAATGCCAAGAAACTCCTGACAAGTTAAACCTAGATAAATCAATGTGGTTCTATGCAAGCTGAAATGAATTCGTGGAAAATGTGATTCCAAATAACCTAAGACGAAAGGCTGTTTGGTACTTTTGAACACACAGATCTGAACCGGGATAGAAAATCACTGGTTGGTAGAAGTCCCTGGGGAAATCTGTCCATAAAGAGGTAAGAATGGTCAGATGTTACAAAACATGTGTCAAGTGTGTCTAAGGACTTCAAACAATTTGATCTCAGATAAATTAAATATTTCATTAAGAGAGAGAAATTCTAGCTGGGCATGGTGGCTCACGCCTGTAATCCCAGCACTTTGGGAGGCTGAGGCGGGTGGATCACTTGAGGTCAGGAGTTCAAGACCAGCCCGGCCAACATGGTGAAACCCCGTCTACTAAAAATTTAAAAATTAGCTGTGTGTGGCGGCACATGCCTATAATCCCAGCTACCCAGGAGGCTGAGGGAGGAGAATCACTTGAACTCAGGAGGCAGAGGTTGCCATGAACTGAGATCACACCACTGCACTCCAGCCTAGGTGAGGAGGGAGATTCCTTCTAAAAAAAAAAAAAAAAAAGAAGAAGAAGAAAAGAAAGAAAAAAAAAGATAGAGAAATCTCTATGCTGGACATAAAAATACATCCTTGAACTTCCAATTCAAGGGTCCATTTTGGCTCAAGCCCAGTCACATTAGCAAAAAGCCTGAGCTGAAGAGACTTTAGTGCATAGAAAGCAACTAAATTGTCCCCTTCTATTCAGAAGGCACCTGTGCCAAATTCAGCGCGAACCAGAGAAGCCCAGGGACACATTACCCCAGCCAGGACTCCCCAGGAACACCACAGACAGGACGGGGAGCAGTGTCTGAGTCCGTTCTGGCTGCTGGATCATAGACTGGATGGCTTCTAAACAACAGAAATTCATTTCTCACAGCTCTGGTGGCCAGAAAGTCCAAGGTTAAGGTAGAGTCACTGTCTGGTGACAGCCCTATCCTCACAGACAGTGCCTTCTTACTGCGTCCTCACACCGTGGAGGAAAAACAAGCTCCCCTGGCCTTTTATAAGGGTACTTAGACCTAATCCCATCCCAGAGGCTCCACCTCTTATACCAGCACCTTGGGCTGAAGTTTCCACATAGGAATTTGGGGGAGACACAAACATTCAGAAGATAGCAAACTACCACCAGCCAACTGCTCCTCCTGGAAGCCTTCCAAGACACCACATCTTTTGAGCCCCCAAAGGTACTGCGTCTTGACATCCCCTTTACTTCACCTCCAGGCCAGGCTCTGGTGGCATGTTTTTATCTATAGCAGCCGCCCTGATACTCTCACAAGTCCAAGTTCAGCCGCTTGACTCCTTCCCACACACAGGAGCCCCGCCAGTCTGATACACAGGGGAGGCCCCTGTGCCAACGGCTGCGGTCCACCCACAATATCCCAGCATGGGACTGGTCACTGGGGACAAAACTCTCTAGCAAAACGTCTTACTTGGAAATGTATTTATCTTGTCCACATGGGACTAGGGACGTTTGGTGACTGTAGTCCATTCTTCCTTTCTCTTTTCATTGGAAGGAGAGGCCTATATTTGGAAGGAGAAGACAGAGGTTAAAGTCAGGTTGTGTCCTTGGGAACTCAGCAGAACCTGGGGTGGGGAGTGGGCACAAAATTGGACGCCATGGCTCTCTGTTCCTCCCCACCCAGATCCACAGCTAACACGGCCCCAAGGCTGTGAGAGGCAACACTGCTGGCTGCTGCCTTGGCTTACCACAGCCTCTGAGAATAAACATCCAAAGGAAAGACGACAACCCTTGGACAATCCAAGCATGAATGCCCCAGCCACAGAGCACACTGACACCCATGTTGGCTCCAAGGATGACTGATGAGTCTTCCTCTCTGAAGAGACCACCACAACACAGAATAGAGAGTTATCTCAGGGACAGCCCGATTCTACTGAGGTCTACTGAGGATGGGTAAACCACCTAAAAATGCCCAAATACAGCCAAGTGTGAGAAATCACAGTGTGTGTCTACAGACACCACTAAAATATGACAATGTGAAAGACAATTTAACCATACATTACAAAAACACAGGTAACAAAACTATGGGTCCAATTTTGTTTAAAATCTATGTAAGTATAAAATATGCATATACATACACACATTTACATGTATAAATATTTATTCAGATAGGTATATATATGTCAAGATTTCTCCACCTTGGCACTATTACCATTTGTTTCGTTTTGTTTTGTTTTTTGACAAGGAGTCTCGCTCTCTTCGCCCAGGCTGGAGTGCAGTAGTGTGATCTCGGCTCAGTGCAACCTCCATCTCCCAGGTTCTGCTGCCTCAGCCTCCCAAGTAGCTGGGACTACAGGTGCCCACCATCACGCTTGGCTAATTTTTTGTATTTTTAGTAGGGGGGGTGGTTTCACCATGTTGGCCAGGCTGGTCTCAAACTCCTGACCTCAGGTGATCCACCCGCCATGGCCTCCCAAAGTGCTGGGATTACAGGCATGAGCCACCACGCCCAGCAGCACTATTACCATTTGGACCTGGCCCATTCTTTTTTTATTTCTATTTGTAGAGATGGGATGTCACTCTGTTACCTGGGCTGGGAGTGCAGTGGCATGATCATAGCTCACTGCAGCCTCAAATCCCTGGGCTGCATCGATCCCCCTGTCTCAGCCTCCCGAGTAGCTGGGACTACAGGTGTGCCCCACCGCCCCTGGCCTGGGACTGTTCTTTGGCGCGGGACTGTCCTGTGCATCGCAGATGTTTAGCAGCATCTCTGGCTTCTACTCACTAGATGCCAGCAGCACTACCCCAGTGATGACGACCAAAACTATTGCCAGACACTACTAAGTGCCCTCAGGGGCAAAATCACATTACTCACAACAGCCCAAAGGTGGAAGCCACCCAAGTGTCCACTGATGGATGAGCAGATAAGCAAAACGGAGTATATGCATCCAGTGGATTATTATTCAGCCTTAAAAAGGAAGGAAATGCTGGCACATGCTAGAACATGGGTGAACCTTGAAGACATTATAACAGGCCACACCCAAAATGAAAAATACTGCATGATTCCACTTTTATGAGTACCTAGAGAAGACAAAATCAGAGACTGATTTTATAGAATGGTGATGCTTCAAAACATAGAACGGTGGTTGCCAGGGGCTGGGAAGAAGGGGAAATGGAGAGTTTCCTAATGGGAACAGAGTGTGCAAGAGGAAGAGAGCTCTGGAGATAGATGGTGGTGATGGTTCTACAACATGTGAAGGTACTTAATGCCACTGAACTGGACACTTTAAAATGGTTAAGATGGTAAACTTTATGTGTATTTTACCACTATATACATATATATGTGTGTGTGTGTACATATATATATATATATATATATATTTTTTTTTTTTTTTTTTTTTTTTTTTTTCTTTTTTTGAGACAGAGACTCACTCTGTCACCCAGGCTGGAGTGCAGTGGCATAATCTCAGCTCACTGCATCCTCGACCTCCCCAGGCTCGAGTGATCCTCCCACCTCAGCCTCCCAAGTAGCTGGGACTAAAGGCATGTGCCACGATGCCCAGCTAGTTTTTTGAATTTTAGTAGAGACGGGGTTTTGCCATGTTGTCCAGGCTGGTCTTGAACTCCTGGACTCAAGCAAACTGCTCACCTCGGCCTCCCAAAGTGCTAGGATTACAGGTGTGAGCCACTGCACCCACTCCACAATATATGTTTTAAGTGGAAGAGGGAGGCATGGGAACCAGTATTACAGTGACACAATGTGAGAAGGATTCAACCTCCTGGAAGAAGGATCCATGACCCAAGGGACACAGACAGCCTTTAGAAGCCGGAAAAGCAAGAAAATGGACTTGTCCTAGAGTCTCCAGAGAAGAACACATCCCTGTTGATACCTTGATGTTAGCCCAGTGAGATTCGTGTCAGACCTTTGAACTACAGAACTGTGAGATAATCAGTTAGTGTTGGCCAAGCATGGTGGCTCCTGCCTATGACTGCAATACTTCATGAAGCCAAGGCAGGAGGAGTTCGAGACCAACCTGGGCAACGGCAGGAGACCCCGTCTCTACAAAAAAATTTTAAAATTAGCTGGATGTGGTGGCACACACCTGTGGTCCTATAGCTAGTTGGGAGTCTAAGGTAGGAGGATTGCTTCAGCCCAGGAGCTCAGGGCTGCAGTGAGCTATGATCACACCACTTTACTCCAGCCTGGGCAACAGAGTAAGACCTTGTCTCTTAAAAAAAAAAAAACAATAAAATAAGGCCAGGTGCAGTGGCTTATACCTGTAATCTCAGCACTTCGGGAAGCCAAGGAGGAAGGATTGCTTGAGTCCAGGAGTTCAAGACCAGCCTGGGCAACATGGGGAGATCCCATCTCTACAAAAAATAAAAAGTTAGCCAGATGTGGTAGTGTGCACCTCTGGTCCCAGCTACTAGGGAGGCTGAGGCAGGAGGATAAACTGAGCCCAGGAGGTCAAGGCTACAGTGAGTCACAATCATGCCACTGCACTCTAGCCTGGTCGACAGAGTAAGCCCATCTCAAAATCAATTAATTAAATAATAAAATAAAATAATAAAATAAAATAAAAATGAATTAGTGTTAAGCCACTAAGTTTTGATAAATTGTTACTGCAAGTTACCATGGGCTGATTCCATTCAGAAAACTTAGACCCGGCTGGACGCAGTGGCTCACACCTGTAATCCCAGCACCTTGGGAGGCCAAGGAGGGCAGATCACGAGGTCAGGAGATCGAGACCATCCTGGCTAACATGGTGAAACCCCGACTCTACTAAAAATACAAAAAATTAGCCAGGTGTGGTGGCGGGCGCCTGTAGTCCCAGCTACTCAGGAGGTTGAGGCAGGAGAATGGCGTAAACCTGGGAGGCGGAGCTTGCAGTGAGCCGAGATCATGCCACTGCACTCCAGCCTGGGCGACAGAGCAAGACTCCGTCTCAAAAAAAAAGAAAACTCAGACCCTACCAGTGTACCCAAAAGTGGTACCCTGAGAACACAATTGGTCTCTCTAAATTTTACATTTTATGTTTTTTTTTTTTTACTTTTCCAAAAAAGAAGAAGAATCTGATCATGAAAACCGGAGTACACATGTAATGCAGAAAAAGGAAAGTCAAGCTAGTGAGAAAGCCTTTTGTTTCTTTTTTTTTTTTTCAGACGGAGTCTAGCTCTGTCCCCCAGGCTGGAGTGCAGTAGCACGATCTCAGCTCACTGCAAACCCTGCCTCCCAGGTTCTAGCGATTCTCCTGCCTCAGCCTCCCGAGTGGCTGGGATTACAGGTATGTGACACCAAGCTCAGCTAATTTTTTGTATTTTTAGTGGAGATGGGGTTTCACCATGTTGGCAAGGCTGGTCTTGAACTCCTAACCTCAAGTGATCTGCCCGCCTCAGCCTCCCAAAGTGCTGAGATTACAGGCGTGAGCCACCACACCAGCCAAAGCTTTTCTTTTTTAAATGACAATTACCCATAACTAGTCAGTGCCCCTTTTTGTAAAAAGGTGCCCCTTCTACGCATGTGTAAATTTATACATTCAACAAGCATTTATTGTGTGTCTACAACGTGCCAAGCGTCATGCTCGCAATGGTGGCTCAGCAGCCAAGGAAACCTGTAATCCCAGCACTGGTACATGGTGCAGGAGGAGAGGGATGTGTGGGGGCAGAGGGCTCTGTCAAGGGAGGGTGAGTGCTATGGTAGCAAACAGGAAGGACACCTACGGATAAGGGTGGTGTCCTGGGGGACTCTCTGGAGGAAGAGACCTCTAAACTGAGACCTCAGTGTCGGCAAAGATGAGGGGCAAGTGGGTCCAGGCAGAAAGAGCAGGCAGCTCAGAACTGTGCGAGATGGGGTGGCATGAGCAGAACCCCAACCTGGAGAGGAGTCTGGACTTCATCTGGTGGGCAATGCTGGGCCATGTGGGTGTGGAGGATGAAGAATGGCCCCCAGAGACACCCGGGTCCCAACCTGGAGCCTGTGAATATTACCTTATATGGTAACAGGGACTCTGCAGGTGTGATTAAATGAAGGATCTTGAAATGAAGAGACTATCCTGGATTAGCTGGGGGACCCTAAATGTAACCACCAGTGTCCTTATAAGAGGGAGGCTCTGCCCCAGCAGAGGGAAGGCGACATGACAACGGCAGCAGAGGGAGAAATCTGAAGACACTGCACTGTGGACAAAGACGGAGGAAGGGGCCATGAACCTTGAAGGCAGCTCACAAGCCGGGAAAGGCAAGGACACAGATTTGCCCCAGAGCCCCGGGTGCGAGCAGAGCCCTACCACCGGCTCAGTTTTGGCCCAGAGAAACTGACTTCAAACTTCTGGACTCCAGAGTATGAGTATTACATTTCTGTTGGTTCAAACCACCAAGACCATAGTCATTTTTCTCAGCAGCAAGAGGAAAACCAGGGGAATTCCGAGGGCAGGGATGCGATCTGATGCGCATTTTGGAAAGGTCGCCCACCCAACGCCTTGCTTTGTGGAGAAATAATCCAGGAGAAGAGCGGTCAGGGGACCAGTTGCAAGGCCGGAGCCCGAGTTGGAGAGACAGACTCTAGAGAGTTGGAAGAGGCAGAGGAAAGTCGTGATGTGGAAAGCACACCCTTTTGTGCTGCCGGTGTGCCGGGTGTGCTGCAGGGTGAAACGTGGGGTGACAGGCAGAGTCCTGGTGATACACCGGCTCCTGGCGAGGACCGCAATGTAGGCAGAGGTGCCACCTTCACAGTTGCTGATGTGAGGACCGAGACTGAGTTTCAGGCAGGCCCATGGAAACTTCCAGTGCAGATAACCAGAAGTACAGCAGGCCTGGGACCCCAGAGAGCGATTCCTGGCACGTGAGGTCAGGGGAGAGGATGAAGTCATCAAGAAAGAACAGAAGGGGCGAAGGGGGCAGGGCTGAGAGCAGGGTTCTGATTAACCCAGTGGGTCAGCATGGCCAGAGGAAGGAGTCCCTGGAGAAAGAGGGAAAACAGGAGACAGGGTACCAAGGAAGCCCAGGAAACCAAGGAAGCCCAGGGGCCTTGAGAAGGAGGCCAAGGTCAGCAGAGCCAGGAGCTGGTGGTCGGAGTCCAAGGAAGGGGAACCCTGAGCAGCCTCTGTTAAACCACACAAAGGTCATGGGGGAACTCAACCAGGCTGATGGCACAGCCTGGTTGGAGTGGAAATCAGGTGAGCAGCGCCTGCTGTCGGCAGCCCTTCTCACTCTCAACACTGGAGTCTTTCTTCAGCCAGAGGAAATGTTATTCTATCTTTCTTTGATTATTTCCCGTCTTCCTCCCATTCTTGGTTCTTTTTTGAGACAGTGTCTGGTTCTGTCAGCCAGGCTGGGATACAGTGGAGCCATCATAACTCACTGCAGCCTCAAACTCCTGGCCTCAAGTGATCCTCCTGCCTCGGCCTCCCGAAGGGACTGCAGGCATGGGCCACCACACCCAGATAATTTTTTTCTTAATTTTTCTTTTATAGAGACAGGGTCTTGTTATGTTAACCAAGCTAGTCTTGAACTCCTGGCTACAAGTGATTCTCCCACCTCAGCCTCCCAAAGTGCTGGGATTACAGTGATCCACTACACCCAGTCCATTCTTGGTTCTTCTGCTATCTCTTCTCTAGCACTATGCATCCATCCATCCCAGCAGCTACCTTCCATCTCCTTATTTTTCTCAGAATTCTTCAGCTAATCTAATTCACCCACTGAATTTTCTCCAGGACTCTCTCTTTCTTTCTTTGCCTCCAACATAACCTATCATTTGGTAATTTAGTTCTGCATCTATCCTGCTCTTAAGACAATTCTTTTTGATGCCATGTCTTCTTAAATCCACTGAGAATACCAGTTAGAGAATTTGATTCTTAAAACTATTTGGTTGTGCAGAAAAAAATAGAGCAACAAAACAATAAACATAGAGAAATAGACCCAAATATATCTGGGAATATGGATTGTAAGCAGCAGTTCTAAATAGCAGGGGAAAGGTAGCTTAATTTTTAAAACTATCACTAGAGAATTGGCTGGCCTTTGGAAGGGGGAAGACAGGGAAGCGAAATCACCACCTTACTCCTTCCACCTAAAGAAATAATTGAATAAAAAATTTAAACACTAAAAACTAAAATGCTGAAGACATTGATACCAATCTGCGAAAATTTTAAACTTCTGTTTAGAAAAAAAGAGTACACTATACAAAGTCAAAAGGCAAATTAAAACTGGGGAAAATATTTACAAAACATATGGTAAAGGGCTAATGTCCTTAATACATAAAGGGCTTTAATAAATCAGTAAGAAAAAGGTCCTATGCTCATTTATAAAATGGGCAAAGGACATGCACAATAGTTCATGGAAAACTCAATACAATAATTAATAAATCTGTGAAAAGGTGTTCAACTTCCCTCATGTCCCTCCTTTTTACTTACCAGATGGGTACAAATCAGTCTGATGGCCCCAACTATGGGAATTTTCTAGGGCTCAGTCACTCTCTACCTGTTGGGTGATCTCACGAAAGCCATAGCTATAACTCTGACCTATGGGCTCATGTTGCCCCATCTTTGTCTATGGCCTGACTTCTCCCCACCTTTTTTCTTACTTTTACATTTCTTGGGAAAAGAGTGTTAAGAAAGTATTTACATAGGGTACCCCACAGTTGAACTGAAATTACAGGTAGGTGACTCTAGGACCCAGTCCCTCTTTTGCCCATTAGGGCATCTGCAGCTTTCTTCACAAACTTTCCAACCACCCTCACAAAGCACCGGCTCCCTGCAGCCAGCTAAAAAAACTAAGCTACATTCACATCCACCTTAGGGCAAACAGCAGCAGCAGCAGCAGCAACACTAACAGAGGACCGGAAATTCACAGTTCATTCTGATATTCCTTAAACAGAGCATTGTTCTCACACAAGGAAGGTCAGAGGAAGAAGCTTGGTGGAACAGGAATGTGGACTCAATTGGATTCAACTGGACACTTCCTCCGAGGGTGCCTGCCAGTATCTGTGGCCTTGGAGACAGGGATTCGTTCAGCTGGCTGGTTGCAACGCTTCTGCCTCCCCTGTTATTATCCAGAATTTATGGTGCTCTCCTGGGCTCCAAAACGCCTTGTAAGAACCATTTATGATCATCACTTCCCACAGTGCCTTGGGAATACAGACTAATGGTTGTTATGTCTTATAAGAGGGAAACTGAGGCAAGGAGGAATGAGGGACTTCCCACATCAGCCAGCATCTAGGCACAGAACCAAAATACCTCATAGTCTACCACACAGAGAAAGGAGAAGAGGGGCAGAAAGGGGACAAGAAAGAAGGGGCAGATTTTACACAAATCCTTTTTTTTTTTTTTTTTTGAGACAGGGTCTCATTCTGTCACCCAGGCTGGAATGCAGTGGCATGATCACAGCTCACTGCAGCCTTGATCTCTTGGGCTCAAGTGATTCTGTCACCTCAGTCTCCTGAGTAGCTGGGACCACAGGTGCACACCACCATACCTAGCTAATTTTTTATTTTTTGTGGAGATGGAGACTCGCTATGTTGCTCAGGCTGGTTTCAAACTCCTGGCCTCAAGCGATCCTCCTGTTTTGGCTTCCCACAGTGTTGTGATTAAAGGTACGAGCCACCTCTCCTGGCTCAAAAATCATTTTTAATATGGAGCCGGTCTTTGGAAGTCGAAAACATATTTAAATCTGCTGAACTTCCTCTATGAACATAGTTACTTACCCCCTCTAGAATTCTAAATCAGTACTTCTTTTTAGAAACAACACTTTAGAAAATAAAGCATATATTGAATGTCTACTGACCACAATGCATGTCTACTAAAATAGCTAGAGATGTGAATACAGCTGGGCTTGCCTCGTTGAGACATGAGCCTCCCAGGTTCCAGTCATGCTGGAACCCTGTTGGGGCTACCAACCAGTCAGTTTTCCCTCTGGCACTGGCTTCATGCTTCTGCAGAATGTTCCAGATTCTCCTCAGCTCCATTAAATGCCTGGGCAATGCATTCTGCTTGTCAGTGGAATTCAGCTGCTTACGTGGAGACCCATTCATGACTTCCTGACTGCCTGAAAGACAACTTGCGGGTAAGACCTTCCCTAAGACCCAAGAGCACATCTTTACAAAGGGAAGGTCTTAGCAGGATAAAGGGAAGGTCCTCTGGCTGTTTAATATGATGACATCCCAGTCACAGAGAACTTTCTGAGCCTACTTTTTATGCTCTGTGAGTGTGCCCACGCATCCCCTCAGACCCAGAGTCACATGTTCTAGCCTCGACCCTCATCAAAACTTACCTCCCCCTATAAACGAACCCTGAGGCCCCTGGACAACGCAGGGACAGGCACTCCCACTTCGGCCTGCCCTTCAGCACAGCACGTACCCCACACAGAAGTCACCCGCTGGTGTTTCTGTCCCCCCGTGGGCCTGGAGCTTCCTTTCTGGTCCCCAGCCCCCAGCTCCCAGCCTGGGCCTCTCTCCTGCACCTGGGTTATCGTGATTACTGCTTCCAGGAAGGGGATGGGATCA
Organism: Rhinopithecus bieti; assembly: GCF_001698545.2. Lineage (NCBI taxonomy): Eukaryota > Metazoa > Chordata > Mammalia > Primates > Cercopithecidae > Rhinopithecus > Rhinopithecus bieti. The sequence goes on along the minus strand of NW_016803344.1, from coordinate 3,754,541 downwards.
GCAGTCTGTCCAGGGACACTAACCTGCTGCCTTAGGCCAGGGGATTCCAAGAAGCCGAGCCTGAGAGAAAGCTTTGGCATGTGATTTATTGTGCAGGTGTTTTCAGGAGAAACCTGTAAGGGAGTTGGGGGGGCAGGACGGGGACAGCGGGAGGAGCTAGGAATGAGGTGGGTTCAGCTGGAGCCCAGCCACAGCTGATCCCTTGGGGAGCTCTGTGGTGTCAAGGGACCCCAGAGTTGTCCTACTTGGAGGCGGGCAGGTGGCGCTTCTAGACCACTGCGTGTCAGTTACTGGCAGAGAGCCAGCCCCTAGGCATTTCCCTGCAAGAGAATTCTCAGGAAATGTGTGCAGCTAAGACCCAGCACCGTCAACACGCACAGCATGCCATAGATTAAGGGGCCCTGGGTGGTACAGCAGCATCCATTACACCTGCTCCATATCTGAGATTGAAGCAACTACTGGGTCCTCACTGTCCCCCACCCACGCTCAAGTTGGGAGGAAACAACTGCCCACTCAGGACCAGCCTCGTGCTGGAGCCTAGGCTGTAGGAACAGGGTCAGCATCGCCCAAGCTCTGGACCAGTTGAAGCCCTGCAGCAATTGCACGAAGCATCCTTTCCCTTCCTTCCCACAGACCCCACTCGCAGGTGTTTCCAGCCTCCCACACGAGGCCTCCCCAAGAATAAATGCAGGGCTGGCCAAGCCCTTGAAATTCACAGGCTCAGCTTCCTGAGAGGAGAGCACACACCAAGTCCTCAGGATGCTCTCGGAGGTGGGAAAGGCACCTGGAGCTCCCAACAAAGATAGTAGAATCCCCTCTGCTCTTAGGTCTTGCTTCCTCCAAACGCTCCATGGTCAGGGATCCGGGAGAATGTGCCACCTTTCCTTGGTCTCAGAGCATCCCCAGGACCCTGGCTCACCCTACATGGTTTCACTTCCAGCCTGGAGACCCAGCACCTCTCATCTTATTTATGAATTGGAAAGTCCTCCAAGGGAGGGGCAGCCCTGGCAGGAAAGTCCAGGGTGAGAGAGGGGAAGAGCCCCCTTTGGTGGTCACTTTTGCTTTTTGTTTTCTGAATTGTCTCCTGGTTGTAGAGCAGGGGCCACGCCCCAACCACCCCCACCTCAGCTCCCAGTGGGGGTAAGGGAGGGAGAGCAACAGTTGTTCTATAGGATCCAGGCAGCCCCAGTCTCTGAAACAGGCTTGGGGAGGAGAGGGCTTTCCATGGAGAATTCCCGGGCTGGCAAACCCCACAGAGCCACCACCTGACCAGTGGGAGGGCTGGGCACTTGCCAAAGCCTTGACTGAAACCAAGGATGGGGAGCAGTGGGAAGAGGTGGCTTACAGACACCCGACATCACAGGGATTCTGACTCTGGCTGCTCATTAAACTCCCAGAGCAGGGGCAGGGAGGGAGTAGAGAAAGGGGTTGCTTTAAAAATCCTGATGTCAGCGAGGGCATGGTGGCTCCTGCCTGTAATTGCAGCACTTTGGGAGACCATGGCACAAGGATGGCTTGGGGCCAGGAGTTCAAGATCAACCTGGGCAACATAGTGAGACCCCGCCTCTACAAAAAATAAAAAAATAAAAAATTAGCCAGGCACGGTTAATGCCTGTGGTCCTAGCAACTCAGGAGGTGCACCCCTGTAGTCCTAGCTACTCAGGAGGCTGAGGTGGGAGGATCGCTTGAGCACAGGAGTTCGAGGTTACAGTGGGCTATGATGGTACCACTGCACTCCAGTCTGGGTGATGGAGTGAACCCCTGTCTTTAAAAAATAAAATAAAATAAAATCCTGACATCCAGATTGCAGCCCAGATCAATTACATCAGACTCTAGGGGAGGGGCCCAGGCAGAAGCATTTTCAAAGCCTCCCCAGGTCATGCCAGTGTACATCCAGGGCTGAGCACCACTGTGGAACCTGTAGAGAAAGAGCTGTGTAGACTGAGGACATCACCATAAGTATTTCAAAGCAGCCCTTCAAGAAAGGAAGGGGTGGAATTTTCTAAAAACAAACTGAGTTGGGTATTTAGCACCATCTCCCTGCTACTAATATTTCCAAGGAGAAAGTGGACAGTGTAGAGCGTCCCGCAGGGTCCATGTGTGCAGGCACTGAGCTGATGCAAAGGGCTCCTTCTTGCAAGCCAGGGCACCATGTCACAGAAGCCGGACCCCAGCCCCAGGCCCCAGGTCTGATGCAAAGGAAACGCTCACTGGGGGCCTGTAGCTTCCCCTTTTGGGGCCTGTGCACGCCTCTTCTCTGAGCCCTGCCCCTCCCTCTGAGGACACCCTGGATCTCCTGGGTTGGAGAAGAAAGTTGCTGGACACGGTGTTTTCCACTACATTGTTAAAGACCAACTGGCCAGGTCTCCTGAGGGAATCTGCTTTGTAACCAAGCAATGGCAGAGGAGATAGTGCTGATCCCTCTGCACTTCGGACCCCTCGTAGTGGGGCAGGAAGCGGTGTGGATGGCAAACAGGAAACCCCAGCCCCATTGCACCACATGAGGAAGGAGACTTGAGCTGCAGGCTGGGGCCCTGCCAAGACCTAGAGATGGTAAGAGATGCCAGATCCCAAACCCAAGCCTGTCCTGGGCATGGGCAAAATGCGGGCTGCCTCAGAAGGAAATGGCCCACTCTGCCTTCTGCCTTCCTGCATTATGGAACAGAAGCCCCATCACTGCTTGGACTCTTTTAACCCCTACACCAACCTCATTAAGAAAGAAACTTTATTATCCTCATTTTGCAGTTGAACAGTTGAGGCACAAAGAAGCAATGCCACTTGCCCAAAGACACACAGCTAGGAAGGAGCGGAGCTGAGGCTCAAATCCAGGGCGGTGCAGCTGCCAAGCGGAACCCTTACAGACTACAGCTTCTCTTGAGGTGGTAAGGAAGAAAGTGCTTTCAGCCAAAAATCAGTCAACCCAACTGTATTCTGGAGGAGTGGTTTTCCCTCTTGAGTGTGTATTGGAATCCCTCCGAGGGCTTGTTAAAATACAGAGTGCGGGTCCCTTTGTCCCAGTTTCTGATTCAGCAATTCTGGGGTGGGGTCTGAGAAGGTGCAGTCCTAATAAGCACCCAGGGCTGCTGCTGCTGCTGGTAGCTGGCTCTAGGTGCTTTATCTTAGTCCCTCCAAGAACTTCATGAAGAAGGCTTCACTTTAGCCATTTTACAGACGAGGAAACAGAAGGTCCCAGAGGTTAGGTGGCTTGTCCCAGGTGGCAGAGCCGACACAAAGCCCAGTGCTCCTATGGCTCTCTGGCTGAGCGCTGGATCTGAGAGGCTCGCTATGGAGCAGCAGGAGCAGGTTGGCTCCAGTTACCAGCCCACAGCAGGCTGTGGATCCTCCCTGGGGATGGGAGGTGAGTGAGTGACCAGCCTAGAGGACAAGCTGTGGAAAAAGCAGACCCTGCAGGTGCCAGGGAGAGAGGCCCAGAGCCACAGGTCCAGGACGTGGGTACTTGCAGTCACAGAGCCATCGACTCTCAGTCCCGTAGCACACACTGGGTGGGACACTGAGGGGACAATGAACTACCCCTCCCACTCACAGGCCCCACAGACCATCCCCACCCCATTCCCAGAAAAGCCTCGATGCTTGGTAAATGACAGGTAGGTACAGGCCCTTCCTGGCAAGCTACCCCACTCCCATCCCTGGAGCTGCCCCTGCCTGGCCCACCGACACAGGAGGAACTGAGATGCACCAAGGGCCATGCTGGGGTTTCTTCAAGCAGGTCAGCCTACAAAGCCCCGGCTCTTCCACCACCCACTGCAGCCCAGCCCAACCCTCCCTGCCCAAGTCTGGGTTCCCAGACGCGACTGCGAGAGATGGGAGGAAGCAGTCCTGGGACTCCTGCCGGAAAGGCCTGCCTCCAACTCCACACCAGTGGGCGGGTGGCCAGGTGAGTGACCCAGAAGGCCACCACTGGGCCCACCCAGACAATGGCCTCGCAGGCCAGAGGAGCAGCCACATGTTTACAGGGAAGCCCCACCGGCGTCCACAAGTGCCTGACCTTTAGGATGGATGTTGTAGAAGGAAACTCAGAGCCCTTAGCCTCTAATCAGAGAGCCAGGGCGCTGAAGCAGGACAAAAAAGGAAGCGTAGAGGAAGCACAGACTCCAGAAAGAAGCAGCTGTGTGTGCGTGGGTGTGAGCATAGCTCCCGGTGTGTGAGTGAGAGTCCAGTGTGTGGATGGAGGGTATAGTTGGGGGGGTGGTGTATTGCTCTGCTCTCTGTGTGTGTGTGTGTGTGTGTGTATGGAGGGTATGGTTGGGGAGTGGTGTATTGCTGTGCATGTGTGTATGTGTGTGTCCACATGCATGGTGTGTGTGCTTGGTATGTGTAGAACTAGACTCTGGCTCAGAGAAACTAAAGACCTAGAATGCTAACCAGCCAAGACATAGCCCCTCGTGGGCTCCAATTCAACCAAGTGACAAATTCCTTGTGGCTGTGGAACCCAAGGGAGAGTGGGAAGTTGGCGGAGACAACACTGGCCCCAATAAAGCAAATAAGACGAGATACTCCCTGGCCTGCATTTCTCAAAGCCAAGCCAGTTTATAGGGTAGTTTTAATGTCTACCTGGGGAAGAGCAAGGTAAGCTTTCCTCCTGTCCAGTAACTACGGGATTTAAGGGAGGCCACCCTGCAGAGAGCACCCGAGGCCTGTGTCCCCAAGTGCTCCTGCTGGCCTATCTGAGGGTTCTTCTCCCAGCTTTGCAGAGAGAGAGACAGACTGATCCAAGCAGGTAAGGAGGGGCTGGCTCCGGGTCCCCTGTTTCCTACAAGTTCAGATTTCTTTGGTAGCCACACTTCCTGTTTACTGAGTGGTTTCCAAGTCACAGGCCACTCAGACTCATCTCTGACTTCACATCCCCTTCCTCAAGGGAACCCCAGCGTTCTTCCTTTTTTGGTGCTATAGGCTGAGACTCTGAGCTCTGTGTGCAGCGATCTTGGGGTTTCCTCTACTTGCCACCTGGGGATAGGACTGAAAACCCAAAAGCTAGGATCACTGGCCTCCTCCACCCCCAGATCCCAGCAGGTTCCTTGGACTTGAAAAGCAGTGAGTGGGAAGAGCAAAGAAGTGCTGGGTGTGCCCAGGCCCTCCGGCGTGGTGGGGGGAGAAGTCACTGCGGCGCATCTGACATCCCCCCTCCTTTAACCTTGAGTTAACGCACCCAGCAACCTGTGTGGGGAAATTCCCCGCTCACAGCGAATCTCAGACCCCTCCTAGTGCCAGGAGAAATGGCACATCGGGGGGTTTCCAGACCATTTCCAGGGGAAGTTTGCCACAGGAGCACATTCACACCCTCCTCTGTCTACGCTGGGCACAGCTGACCAGCCCTAAAGGAAAGTCAGCCCCATGAAAAGCAGAACTGCTCCTCCACACGGCCTACAGAGGCAGCTCTATCAAACCTCTGTACACCCCCACGACTGCCTAAGATTCAAAGGGCAGCTGCCCATGAGGCAGGGCCAGGTGAAGAGACCGCGAGTGCTCTCCCAGGCTCCTGCTCTTACCAACTCACTGGAGGAGCCGCGGGCACTTCAGGGAACTCACCTAACAAGGAACTCACAGCATTTGCCTCAGAGCAAATGTCCCAGAGAAAAGCCACCTGACCCACTCCCGTGACCCCTGAATAGAGAGTCATGTGACCTGGTTTCCCGGTTCTGGGTCCCGCAGTTTCCTGAGCTGACCTGTGGGCACACTGCCTCACCAGCCCCCCACTCTGTGGCACCATGGCCCCGACTGTACACAAAAGAGCCATCCTTGCCCCAAATGTCTGTGTGATCAGCTGTAAGGCCCTACATGGCACTTTAGGAAGGGGCACTGATTGTCTGAGGCTACCACCCATCTCCCCAGCGTACCTGAGGACTCGTGGACCCCACCAAAGTCCCCCTGCATCCCATGCCATGCTATGGACAAAACATTCAACAGCCAGCCCTACAGCCGCTGGGATGGGTGTTTAACAGGGCAGGGGTTTGGCACACACAAAGGATGCTTGAAATAGAAAGGCAGAGACCCTCATTCTCGAGCTTCAAGGAAGCTAGTCTCCATACAACTCCACTTCTACCTGGTTTGAATCTCTGTCTCTCTGCATGGCAGCTGCTCCATCAAAGTCGTGGCGAATCATGAGCCCACCCTTCCAAACCCATCACCACACAGAAAATCCTGAGATTCAGCAGCAGGGGGTCTGGGCCCCATGGACCAGCTGCCAGCAGCCAGCAAGCCACGCTGTGGTCAGCTCCCAAGCCAGTGGTGCTGCACACCTGCACCCTGGCCACTTTTGTCCTGTGAGGCTGAGATGGAGGCAGCAAGCACCCTGACACTGCCCGGGCCAGGAAGGATAGTCAGGACCACATGACCCAGCTTGAGATGGAATCACCAGGGGCCAGATACCACAACTGTCTGCCAGGGCTTCCCTTTCCTTTCTATTACATAAGTAAAATAAACATTTTTTTGTTTTATTTTTAAAATACAGGTCAGGTTCCATGGCTTACACCTGTGATCCCAGCAATATGGGAGGCCGAGACAGGAGCATCCCTTGCATGCAGGAGTTCAAGACCAGCTTGGGCAATATGGCAAAATCTTGTCTCTACAAAAAATAAAAAATTAGCTGGGTGTGGTGGCATGCACCTGTAGTCCCAGCTACTTGGGAGGCTGAGGTGAGGTGGGAGGATGACTTGAGCCCAGAAGGTGGAGGCTGCAGTCAGCTATGACTGTACCAGTGCACTCTAGCAAGGGCAACAGAGTAAGACCCTGTCTCAAAAACAAAAACAAAAAATATATATAGATAAATGAAAAGATTAATATCCACAAAAGGACAAATATTGTTTGATCCCATTTACATGAGGTAGCTAGAAGAGGCAAATTCATAAAGACAGTAAGTAGACTAGAAGCTACCAGGAACTGGAAGGAGATAGGAATGAGGGGGTTATTGTTTAATGGGTACGGAATTTCTGTTTGGAATGACAAAAAAGTCCTGGACATGGATAATGGTGATGGGTTGTACAACATTGTGAATATAGTTAATGCCACTAATTTGTACACTCAGAAATGGTTACAAGGGTAAATTTTATGGTATGCATATTTTATCACAATAAAAAATAAAAATAAACTATTACATATGAAAAAAGATGAAGATCAAAATCTCCCAAAACTCCACCACCCAGAGATAATCACTATTAACATTTTACCATACATCCTTCCAGATGCTAATATAAATGGGTGATACAGTTTGTAAAAATAGCACACAGTTTGGTAACCTGCTTCTTAAAAATATATCATATTCCAGTGGCTCACACCTGTAATGCCAGTACTTTGGGAGACCAAGGCAGGTGGATCACCTGAGATCAGGAGTTCAAAACCAGCCTGGCCAACTTGATGAAATCCCATCTCTACTAAAAATACAAAAAATTAGCCGGGCGTGGTGGTGCACCTGTAATCCCAGCTACTCAGGAGGCTAAGGCAGGAGAATTGCTTGAACCTGGGAGGCGGAGATTGCAGTGAGCTAAGATCATACCATTGCACTCCAGCCTGGGCAACAAGAGTGAAACTTCATCTCAAAAAATATATATATCATATTCTTCCATGTTAATAGCTACACACCTGCAGCCTATGTTTTTGTAGCCACATCGTATTCCAAAGTATAGATATGCCATGGTTAACTAATGTATGACTGTTGGGCATTTGGTCTCCATTTGTCACTATGGAGTGTTGTCATTATTATAAATAATGCTGCGAGGGACATCCCCATATACATATTTTTCTGCATTTATCCAATTACATCCCTAGGGGAAGAATTCCTAGGGGTGGAACTGCTGAGTCAGGGACTTGTTTGGGAGGGTTGTCAACAGAGCATTAAGAGTAAAATTATACCAAGATGTTGAATTCTGTCACAGAAAGTTCTCTTTCTCTACACAGACTTTTCTCCAGATCTCCTTCTAAAAAGAGCCAGGTATTAAACATTTACCAGCACATCACTGGTCATAACCTAGGAATGCAAACCATGAGCAGACTCCACTCGGGTGTCTATAATGTTGCATAGTGATTCAGAAAGGAAGGGACCGTCCATTCCATAAGAAACCAGTCCCTCCCTCCCCACCTCTCCAGTCCTCCTCTGGAGACACACCATGCTGGAGCCCTGAGGTGAAACTGATATAGAAGACAAGCAGGATTATACTGGGTTAATGTCCACTGAATTCCCAGCAGGAAGGACTCTAGGAAGGGCCAGTGCTGGGTGTCTCATGGTGGGTGCCACATATGTAGTCCACACAAAAGGTTTTTTGTCATTAAAGGTTTTTAAAGGTTTTGTTCTTGTATAGACAGAAGGACAAGGCAATGGCTCTTCTGAAAGAGGTCAAGGGTTAGAAGGGACACATGGAACCATTTAATCCCTTGCCTTGGAGATGGGGAAACTGAGAGTCAGAAAGTCTCACAGCATAAATATTTCAATAATAATTAGCCAGACGCAGTGGCTCATGCCTGTAATCACAGCATTTTGGGAGGCTGAGACAGGTGGGTCACTTGAGGTCAGGAGTTCAAGACCAGCCCGGCCAACATGGTGAAACCCCATATCTACTAAAAATACAAAAATTAGCTGGGCGTGGTGGCATGCACCTGTAGTCCCAGCTACTTGGGAGGCTGAGGCAGGAGAATCGCTTGAACTCAGGATGTAGGGGTTGCAGTGAGCCAAGATCATGCCACTGCATTCCAGCCTGGGCAACAGAGTGAGACTCCATCTCAAAAAAACAATAATAATTATAATCATTAAATGCACCCCAGAAGTATCTCACATGTGGGTGAGGTTCAACCGGTTCAGGGCAGCGCTTGAACATATCCCATGTCTTGGATGCCTAGTGCACATCTTATCCTCCCCTTCCTATGTACACAATTGGAAATTGAAATCACTGGGGTCACATGCTGACTTAGTCATGGCCAGATGTGTGCTGGGGCCAGCTCCCACTGGCTCTCAGGTGCCAATGGCGCACAACTCTTCCCAACTGAGTGTTCACTGACACCAGGTTGGTAGAGTGAAGTCAGCCATAGTGGGAATATTTATTTATATCACATAAATTGGAAAACACCACAAAGCAGGGCTTCCCCCAAAACCCTTACCAAGAGCCAGGTGTTAAATATTTACCAGCACATCACTGGTCACAACCTAGGAATGCAAACCATGTGCAGGTGACCTCAGCTTCCTCACCTAACCTAAGAGCAGCCTCTCTCTCCAAGCACGTAACTCTCTATGTTCCACCATAATACACACTCCCAAATCCATCATAGCCTGCTTCTAGTTGGCAAATGGTTTTCTACATGCTTGCTATGTGCCAGGCTGAGCACATATGATAGCTCATTTGACCCTCACAATAGTGCTGTGAGATAGTTATTATAATTTCCATCTTACAGTTGGGGAAACTGAGTCTTTTCTTTTCTTTTCTTTCTTTTCTTTTTCTTTTTTTTTTTTTTCGAGAGGAAGTTTTGTTCTTGTTGCTGAGGCTGGAGCACAATGGCAAGATCTCAGCTCACTGCAACCCCTGCCTCCCAGGTTCAAGCGATTCTGCTGCCTCAGCCTCCTGAGCAGCTGGGATGACGGGCGCCCGCCACCATGCCCGGCTAATTTTTGTATTTTCAGTAGAGACGAGGTTTCACCATGTTGGTCAGGCTGGTCTTGAACTCCCGAACTCAGGTGATCCACCCTCCTCGGCCTCCCAAAGTACTGGGATTACAGGTGTGAGCCACCATGCCCGGCCTGAAACTGAAACTTTTAATGACTTTTAACTATAGGTTAAAGCCTGTCTTAGGTCGGTTTCACCCAAAAATAGATCGTGAAATAAGAATTCAAGTTCAAGTACAAAGGGAGTGGTAAAGTGAGATGAGGAAGTGAGCGAGCTAACACTATGAGCAGTCGGGATTCAGTCCTGCAAGGGAACTCTTAGAGACAGCACAGAACATGCCCCAAACTTATCCCAACAGAGAGGCGAGGAATCTGGAGTATTTGCACACCTTCTCCCATCAGTCATTGGTTGAGACCAGTGGAACATGGGCAGGAGGCTGACAGCATCTATTACATTATCCAGTATCCCACAGCTAGGAAATGGTAAGATGCAATTCAAACTCCAGATCCAATACTCTTTTCGTGACATTTATAAAAATGAGCACTTCACTGGATGCCAACGACGGTTAAAGCACAATGGCTGATGAAGTAAATCTACTTTGCCAAATCACTTTGGGTCGACATGTTCAAAGAAAGCACAGGTATTTCTCTGCCAGTTTTCACCAATTGACAGAACAGGAAAAGCTCTTGGAAGTCACTTTGCCTGTTCCACAGGAATGGATGAGAGGGTCTCTCTCTAGTACCACCACAGCTGCCTTGAGCAGAAGTTCCCCAGCCCCAAGCTGTCACCCCAAACATCTGCATCAACCTGTAATGACAGATTTTAGAGTCTGCCATCCCCGAAATGATAAAAAAAATGACCCACTGGCTGCCCAGCCCAAGTCAGAGGATGTGCCACCCTCCTTCCCTGGTGCTTCCTGCCCCATTCCCAACACCCACTTCACACGGCCACGTGGTCCACGGGAACCCACAAGAGGCCAAATAAATAAAACCAGCAGTGAGACCTGTGGGAGCTCACTCCACCTTGAGGACATTTATACATTCTTCTGGGCCAGGCACAGTGGCTCACACCTGTAATCCTACAGGTGTAGGCTGTGGAGGCTGAGGCAGGAGGATGGCTTGAGCCCAGGTGTTTGAGACCAGCCTGGGTAACATAGCGAGACTTCATCTCTATTAAAAAAATAAAATAAAAACTTAACTGGGTATGGTGGCATATGCCTGGGATCTCAGCTACTCAAGAGGCTGAGGTGAGAGGACTGTTTGGGCCTGGGAGATTGAGGCTGCAGTAAGCCATTATTGCACCACTGCACTCCAGCCTGGGCAACAGAGACCCCATGTCAAAAAAATAATAATAAATACAAATAAAAAATAAAAATTCTTCTTGTAGACAGGGAGGTAGTGAAATAGGACAGTGTGTCATTGGAGTAAACAACTGGACCACATTGTGAAGAGTATTAGGGAGGTAGCAGGAGGGAATTGCTACCCTCGCTTTATAAACCCAGCTGTGGCAGCTCTCAGCTACTACAGATTGAAGATAGATGCTGAACATCTTGTTCCATTCCAAGCACACTGCTGAGACCTGCCCTGTTTCTTGCTCTGGGGGAGATGAGTCCTGGGACTACTCATGGGGTCACTCAGTCTATCTCCCAGCCTCTCTGTGAGACTCTCTGGCAACTGAGCCTGCCTCTCTGCCCCCACCTCCCACTCAGTAAGGACACTTCCTGCCAAAATATCCTAAAGAGGTCTGAAAGCAATAATCAGGCCCAGGTTCTTTTGTGCTTTGATGACAGGTCCCTTCTCTGGCAAGCAACGTCGTCCAGCCCTCTGAGACAGCAGATGCACACCCTGGGCACCTCTCCAGCCGAGTCGCTCAGCCATTCCTAAGCAGCTCACACATGGAACGCAGACATGAAGCCTGACTCCGGGGCACCAGGAAATAGACCAAGAAGTAAAAGCAAAACCAATAGCAACTGGGATGTCTCAGGTGGGTCAGAGCATCCAAAGGATTGAAAACAAGGCATAGGGTTGTCCACCACACCAACTGACTCCTAAGATGACACAAACTGGCGAGAAGACCTGAACCTCCAAACAGAAGCCATGTAGAGACCCAGAGAGGTAGGCTGTGGAGCACCAGAGACAGAGTGAGGCCACGCTCAGGCAAGTGGGGATGATGCTGGCTGGAGATACAGCAGATGCGGGCACAGCCCCAGTTGGCCAGATGCGGAGGGCACACAGTCCCCTTCCCCTGGAGGAAAGCATGAAAAGGGACCTCAGATGCCTGGTCTCCTCTCAGCCAGGCTTCTCAAAGGGGCCATCATGATTCCAACCCAATTTCAACAGCATAAAAATGAGGGGAGTGGAGCATTTGGGATATGTCTAGGCTGCACCCCAAGGCTTACCATGTGTCTCCCCGATATTCCACCTCTGCTCTTCCATCTGCTGAAGGAGGAGCGGAACTCACCTTCCAGCCTCCCCAGCAGAGGGAATCCCAAGCTGTACCAGTCCACACTCCAGGTGCCCAGGCAGGCTGTACACTATGCCTCCACCTTCTCCCAGGGGAAGAACTCCCACTCTTTCCAAAACTACCCCCTCTCCAAGCTCAGCCATCATTTGAGGCCCTCTTCTACCCCTGTGAGGCCTGCTGGACTGCCACAGCCCCTAGGCATCAGGCTGACCTGTCCAGAGGAGAAAACACAGCTGCTGCCCACACCCAATGCCCCCACGCAAGGGTCTCTGATCCCAAATGGCCACCACCCAGGTAGATGCCACACTGTGTCCCTGGGACACTACATTTGAACGCGAGTGTTTTGGTTTTTTTGAAAATTGACTGTCCTCAAACAACCCGATATCTTTGCCATGCGAGATTTCTTTAATTCTTCAGATCACCTGCAGAAAAAGTGCCTAGTAAGTAAATCTGGATTTATTAGTAAAATAAGCCTAGCTGCAGATTCCTCATCCAGATGTTCCTGAAAGGAGGCCCCTGGCTCTGTCTTCCCGGCTGTTTAAAAGAGTCATTGTTTCTAATTCTTTCCTCCCATTGTACTAAGATCAACTGTGGCAGGAACTGGGTCCCCCTCCAGGACAAATTGTTGTTTGTCAGCTGATGGGTTCATACATTCATTCATCATTTACAAGGTACTTACTATAACCCCAGCCTGCCCTAGACACAGCCTCTGCTCTCCCGAAAAACACGTTCTAGGCGCAGGGATTCCGGACACCTGGGAAATAGAGTGCACGCAGTGATGAGAGGCCTCGTGCTCGGCTTCTCCTGTCACTGAGGAGCAGAGGAGCTGTGGACAGCCCGGACCCACGCAGCGCCCCAGAGGTGAAACAGAACCCTCAGTCTCCCTGTGAGGCCACTGGCACTCTCGGCTGTCCCCAGAACTCTCCGACTTAGGGCTGAATGCAAAGTAAGCGCTGGAAATGCAGAAGTAGCCGGGGCCGCCCACGGCACCTGCCTCGCTTGGGGCGAGAGAAGACACCAGGCTGAGGTCCCCAGCGACCTCAGGCACCAGCTCCGAAGGAGGGCGGGGAGACAGCAAAGGGGAAGTGCCCGGAGGCCAAGGGCCCCGCTCACCCTGTGCCCTTCTGAAGTGCGCCGCCTCCCGGAGCTGGGGACTAGGACCCGCCTCGGGGAAATCTGCCTAGAAGACGGCGGCGGATTGGGGTCGGGCACTCTCTGGGTCTGTCAGGGCCTCCCGAGCCCTGCACCTGCCACGCCGCCCCACCTCGCCAGGAAGTCTCAGAGACCCCGGGGATGGGGTGGGAGCGCCTTCCCATCGCGGGCTCGAAAAGAAGTAAGGACACCCCCAGGGGTCTGAGAAGGAGGACAAGCTCCAAGCCACAACTTTCTTCGGACACAAGGCAGGCCGACTGGGGCTCTGCGCCTACACGGCCCCGCGGGGGCGAGGAAGGGGAGTCGGCGCGCCCCGGGAGCTCCGCTGCTGGGGGAGGAAAGAGGAGACAAGAAGCAGGCGAGGACTAAGGGGCTGACCCAGCCGGGATAGGGACCATCGTGGAAAAACTTTGGCGAGGTGGGGGGACGCAGAAAGAGAGCGGCCCGCGCCCTGCACCTTGCGCCCGGCATCCCGCGCCAGTGCCTCGCTCCCAGTGCCCCGCGCCCCGCGCCCCCGCGCCCGCGCCCCGGCCCGCGCCCCGCGCCTTGCCTGCACCCCCGGGCCAGCTGCATCGCGCCCGCGCGGCGGGAATCGTGGAGTTGGAAAGTGGGGGCGCCTCGGCCAGCGATCGGGGGGCCGGGCTCAAATCCAGCCAGGCTGGGCAGGCGGTGGCCGCGCGATTAGGGACCGGGCGCCCCGCCCTCCTCGCTCCCCTCCTCCTTCCTCTCCTTCCCTCCCGCCCCTTGGCCTTTTTCAGCCCCTACCGAGTCTGCTAGTCCGCTGTCCCCTCTTTTCTCTCGATCTTCATATCACTCCCCACCCCTTCGCCTTGCCTTTCTTCCTCCCCTTGTCTCCCGCCCCCTCCTCTTCTCCCCTCCCCTCTAGGGGCGGAGCTTCTCCCCTCCCTCCCAGACAATGCTGTGGCTGCGTCCCCTTCCCCGCCAGCTCGTCCAGGCTCCCGCCGCCAGCGATTCTTCCGGGCTGGGGGTGGGGAGGGGGTGGGAGTGCAGGGTTGGGGAGGATGAGCTGGCTCCCCTCACCTCCTTGCTGCTGCCCTCTCCAAGAGGGATGGAGACTTAGCCCAAGCTGCTTGGTTCACCCGGCGCTGTGACAGCCACTCCCAGGGAACAGACACGCTGCCCCACCAAGCCCACCTCCAGCGGCCCGGGTTCCCCAGGCAGAGGCTGTGGGATTTTTTTTTTTTTTTTTTAACACCCCAGCTTATTCCAAAAGAGTTTGAGCCGGACGGGGGCTAAACAGGCCCCTTCGACTTGGCGGGCCGGCCAGACGTGACAGCAATGCCAAGGAGGCCAAGTTTCTTTGTCCATTTCTCACCTCCTCCTTTTCCATCCCTGGACCTCCTGGCGCCCCCAGCACACAGGAGGCCCTTGAGCAGCCCGGCTGCAGGTTCCCTATCTCCTCAGAGCTCTCCCCCTCACGTGCCTACCCCCAACCCTGCAGTGTCTGCGGACCAAAGGGGAAGGGAGCCTCAGGCCAACCCCCAAGGTACAACCAGACCAGCTCATCCAGCCTGGAAGCCAAGCATTCTTTGCTAAATTCATTGTTTGGATCTTGGAATGTGTCTCCCTTAGAAACAATGTTATAAATGGTGATCTGCTTCCCAGGCCAGCCACAAAAGTCTGTTGAACCCAAAATGCAGCTGTAGGGTGGTGCTGAGAACTGTGTCAGCTACCCTGAAAACGGAGGCCACTGATCGCTTTATTTGTAGAAAAAATATGTATGTATCTTCTGATTCTTTCTTCTTGAGCTATAAACACTATAAATTAAATAAGTTAAATCTCTCCCATTAAGTTTCCCCATCTGGACCCACTACTCTATTAGTTAAGCTTCTTTCCTTTGCAGGTAATAGAAATAAACTTAGGGGAATGCATTTACAGATGCAGTGGTTTCTAGATAATCTCATCTAATCTCAGTGTCAGAACTGCATGGAGAGGTCAGTATAAGAGGCAAATCCAGAGCCTAAAGGGCTTCCAGTAACCAGAAAGTCTTCCCTGAGGGGTTCTTTCTTCTCCTTCATCACAGACTGGCCCTCCCTGCACCCCAGACACTTGGTGAAGGGTGGGCATGACTTCTGTCACTGGGGCTTGGAGCTCTGCTGCTCAGGAAATCAGACAGATGCTGCTGGAATCCCTTATTCTCTAATCTAATCTCCCAAAAGAGCAGCTCACCCTCCTGTGATGGTGGGGCTGGGGATGAGCTCAGGTTGTCCAAACTGGGCTGCCAGAAATCCTGAACCTAGGCCCTATTTAAAACTAAACCCATTACTTTTGTTTTTGTTTTGTTTTGTAATTTGAGATGGGGTGTCACTCTGTCACCCAAGCTGGAGTGCAGTGGCATGATCATAGCTCACTGCAGCCTCAATCTCCTGGGCTCAAGAGACCCTCCAGCCTCCCGAGTAGCTGGAACTACAGACATGTGCCACCATGCCCAGCTAATTTTTCTATCTTTCGTAGAGATGGGGTCTCACTGTGTTGCCCAGGCTAGTCTTAAACTCCTGGCCTCAAGCAATCCTCCCCTTCAGCCTTCCAAAGTGCTGGGATTACAAGCATAAGCCATCTTGCCAAGCCGTGAACACACTTGTCTCTACTTAGATTCTCCATCTTAGTGAATAAATTGATTGATGGATGGATTCATTAGTGCATGACAACAGAAAACATGTTTCCATTCATCAATTTCTGCCTACCAAAGCCACAGGAGAGAAAGGAATAGCCCTTCATCCTTCATCCGTCAAGGCAGAATAGAGCAACACATTTGAACAGGGATAATATTTTGCATATATTAAACTAATAATTAAAGTCTACCCTTAAACCATATTTTCTTTTTTTTTTCCTTGTTTTCTTTTTTTTTTTTTTTTTTTTTCTTTTTTTTTTTTTTTTTTTTTCTTTTTTTTTTTTTTTTTTTTGAGATGCAGTTTTGCTTTTGTTGCCCAGGCTGGAGTGCAACAGTATGATCTCGGTGCACCACAACCTCCTCCTCCGAGGTTCAAGATTCTCCTGCCTCAGCCTCCTGAGTAGCTGGCATTACAGGCATGTACCACCATGCCCGGCTAATTTTTTGTGTTTTTTTTTTAGAGACAGAGTTTCACCATGTTAGCCAGGCTGGCCCGGAACTCCTGACCTTGTGATCCACCCACCTCGGCCTCCTAAAGTGTTGGGATTACAGGCAGGAGCCACCACTCCCAGCCAGACCATGTTTTCTTATAGGTTTCTACCACCAGAGGACAGACCAAGAGGCTCATGGCCCAGGAAGCAACAGGCGAGCATTGTCTAGAACTGTCTAAAATTCTCCAGTAGAAACACAACTTGTGGCTGGGCACGGTGGCTCACGCCTGTAATCCCAGCACTTTGGGAGGCGGAGATGGGCAGATCACAAGGTCAGGAGATGGAGACCATCCTGGCTAACACAGTGAAACTCCATCTCTACTAAAAATACAAAAAATTAGCCGGGCATGGTGGCGGGCGCCTGTAGTCTCAGCTACTGGGGAGACTGAGGCAGAAGAATGGCGTGAACCCGGGAGGTGGAGCTTGCAGTGAGCAGTGATAGCGCTACTGCACTCCAACCTGGGCGGCAGAGCGAGACTCCGTCTAAAAAAAAAAAAAAAAAATCAGTTCCTCGGGGGTATTCGCCATGTTGCAAGTGTTCAATAACCACAGGCTACCAGCTTGGGACAGCACAGGTTTACAGAACAAGGAGGCCACTGATGAGTTTGGAGTGTCAAAGCTAAGTGCCTTTTTTCCTCAGCAAAACAGTAGTGTGAATGACAAGCATGGCCAGAGAAAGAAAAAGGAGCTTCTACATTTCTTTGTCTCCCCCTATAACAACTGGAGAGGCAGATCTTGCTACTAGATCAGAGTTCTCCTGTGTGGCTTGGGAAAAGGAGGCTGGCTATGCAGAGAACTGGGAGGCCCAAAGCCCACTCCTCAGTTTCCAGTGGATTCTGGGGAAAGGGACAAAGACAGAAGGTCCTGGATGCTGCATCACCCCGATTTATGACCTTTGACCTTAAAGCAGAGGTATGTTGGTGGGTTAAGTGGAGTTCTGGGGATAGAATCAAGGATTACAGGCCAGGCGCAGTGGCTCACGTCTATAATCCCAACATTTTGGGAGGCCAAGGCAAGAGAATCACCTGAGGTCAGGAGTTCGAGACCAGCCTGGCCAACATGGTGAAACCCCATTTCTAATAAAATTACAAAAATTAGCTGGGCATGGTGGTGGGCATCTGTAATCCCAGCTACTCGGGAGGCTGAGGCAGGAGAATTGCTTGAACCTGGGAGGCGGAGGTTGCAGTGAGCCAAAATGGCACCATTGCACTCCAGCCTGGGCAGCAGGAACAAAACTCTGTCTAAAAAAAAAAAATGACCACACCGGCTGCCCACTCGCTTCTCCTCCAACCTAGACAGCTTCATACCTGTCAGCTCAGTGAACCACCATGGCTACACAGACGGAGGGCCTGGGTTCAGCTTCCTGGGGTCACCCACAATCCCTGTGTGGCATAGACGCGATGCCAAAGTTCCCACCTGCTCCCAAGGACCGGGGGCTTCAGAAGGAAGCTGAGTTGTGTGAGCCACAGGTGTTTTAATAGGGCCTATCTTAGTTTGAACTCCCTCAAGAGCAGAGCCTGAGACAAGGACTTGGGTGCAGATCATTTACTGAGGAGGACCCAGAAAGCAGGAGGGAGGGAAGGAGGAAGTGGAGAGTGGGGAAGGTGCATTATTGGACAGGTTACTGCTATGGGCAACTGGGGCTTGACTTCTCTGGAAACCGTCTAAGGAAGTGTGTAGAACACACCTCAGAATTATCTCGTTAAAGGCCGAGGATTGGGGCATTCATCCGCTGACTCCTCTCATTCTCCACTAGTTGAGCTTGCCTCCTCTTACCTCCTGGTTTGTGAGGACTTACTTGACCTAAAAGAAACATCTGAGGCAGAAAAACAGGAGTCGGCCGGGCGCGGTGGCTCATGCCTATAATCCCAGCACTTTGGAAGGCCGAGGCGGGCAGATCACCAGACTCTGGTCAGGCATTCAAGACCAACCTGGCCAACATAGTGAAACCCCGTCTCTACTAAAAATACAAAAATTAGCCAGGCATGGTGGCGCATGCTTGTAATCCCAGCTACTCGGGAGGCTGTGGCAGGAGAATTGCTTGAACCTGGGAGGCGGGGTGTTGCAGTGGCAGTAAGCCGAGATCACACCACTGTACTCCAGTCTGAGGGACAGAACAAAAATCCATCAGAAGAAAAAAAAAAGAAAAAAGAGAAACAGTAGCCGTTGTCCCTTAAGGTGGAATGAGTTCCTGTTTGTGGAGCCGTCTGCCACTGCTCTGCTGGGATGAGACATAGGCAGAGGGGATGCGACACAGAACACACAAATCATCTGCTCTGAGCCTTAGGATGAAGAGGGGCAGGGAGACCCTGCCTAAATCAGGGGCTGGCAGGAGGACATAATGGAGACCCAGAGGGTGCATCAGCGAAGGCAGAGTGAAGATCAGGGAGCAGAGATCCGAAAGAGCCTGGAGCACCCAGATCCTGAACTGCACACGCTGCAGGCGTCAGCAATAGATGCCAGCCCAATACTCAGGAATGGGACCAGCACGTCCAGCATTCTGCTGTCAAGGGAGGGTCCAGAGCAGGCCATCTGCAGTGGGGCCCAGGGAGGACCCAGAGGCCTCCCTGTGATCCTGAGTACCAGCCTCACTTGCCACCATGAGAGTAAGGTACAACTTCTCCCAAAGATGCATCTTAAAAAGAGCTGGGCAGGAAGGAAGAACTCTGAGAGAGTGTTTACATAAGAAGACCAGAGGGACTGTTTAGATTATTGCATAAGACTT
Source organism: Rhinopithecus bieti (assembly GCF_001698545.2). NCBI lineage: Eukaryota > Metazoa > Chordata > Mammalia > Primates > Cercopithecidae > Rhinopithecus > Rhinopithecus bieti. Next base: position 3,735,473 of record NW_016803344.1, on the reverse strand, counting down.
CATTTACCAGACTAATATTCAGATATTTTTTCCCTCTGCTATCCAGGAGGTAAGAATTTACAGAGGAAGATCCAATGAGATATAGAGAAATAAGGAAGCCTAAGTGAGGTCTACTCCTGGGCTGCCGCCACCTCGTCACACATCTGGTGCACCAGCATGGCATGCCGGTTGAATATCTGCTTGAGAGGTGAAAAAAGACTCTCTTGGGAGAGAATTTGCATTCTAAGGAAAGAAGAAAACAAATGGTAACAAGGCTTGAGTTGACAGAAGGTTAATGAGATTGTCACTCAACTCTGCTCCCAATCTGGTCCCTTGGACACACAGTAGGGGGCTCCTGGAAAGAAGAAGGGGTTTTAGGTCACAACTGAAGGGGATGTTTTGTAAACTTCCAGGTACTCTGAGACCCAAGAAACTTAAGGGGCCAACCCTCCACTGTTCAGCTTCTCTATTTCAAGAGCTTGTTATGTTGACAACACGACCTAGAAAGAGACAGCTTGATTGCCAAAATGGTCACAACTACTGGCTCCCAGCACACATGCTGTTTGCAATATGACTCTGCAGTTCCTCCAATAAGGAAGTGGAGTCTACATCTCCACCTTGAATTTGGGCAGACAGTGTGGCTTGCTTTGGCCAATAGAAGGAGGCAGAAGTCATGTTGTGCCTTTTCAGAGCCTGGGCCTCAAGAAGCCGTGCATTCTCCCACTCTGTCTATTGGAACATTACCTCTACCACTGAACAAGCCTGAGCTAGCTGGCGGGAGGATAAGAGACCACATGGCCCAGAGCCAAGTGGGCCCAGATGTCCCAGCCAAAGCCCTAGGCCTGTGAAAGAGCCCAACCAAGATCTGTCAAGTCCCATACCCAAATCCAGAGCTGACCACCAATGCATGAGGGAGCCCCGCTGAGTCTAGCCCAAATAGCCAGCTGATAAAAAGCATAAACAAAATAGATGGTTGTCACTTTAAGCCACTAAGGTTTGGCGTAGTTTGTTTTATAGCAATAGTGAACTGTTAAAGAACTTAACAGAATCCTGCAGTCAAGGCTGACACGACCAGGGTATTGAGCAGATACAAGTCTGAAGTCCCCTGGATTTGCTTATGAGCTTGTGCGAGTTACCTCTAGGAATTCGTCCCCACTGCCAGCCCTATGCCCCTGCCCTTGCCCCCTACCACCAAAGCAGCATAAGAGGTATTTTCTTTTTTTTTGAGACGGAGTCTCACTTTGTTGCCCAGGCTGGAGTGCAGTGGCACAATCTTGGCTCACTGCAAGCTCCGTCTCTCGGATTCACACCACTCTCCTGCTTTAGCCTCCTGAGTAGCTGGGACTACAGGCGACTGCCACCACGCCCGGCTAATTTTTTTTTATATTTTTAGTAGAGACGGGGTTTCACCATGTTACCCAGGATGGTCTTGATCTCCTGACCTCATGATCTGCCCTCCTCGACCTCCCAAAGTGCTGGGATTACAGGCGTGAGCCACCATGCCCAGCCTATAAAAGGTACTTTCAAATGGTTTAAGTCTGAGTGAGTTGGTGACATTTAGATTTATGGCTTTTAATGTGACTCCATTTGTTCTCATAAACCTGAGAGACCTAGGGAAATTTGAGTAACAAAGATTTTGTCACTGAACTCTACAAGTTTATCTTTCATGGGGCAGGACTATCTTAATTAAAAGAGTTCATTTTATCCACCACTAAGAAATTTCCATAGCATTTAAAATATTTATATGACACAGTGTCTGGATCCATCCTTGCAGATGGGAGAGTGGATTGAAGCTCTCGCTCAGCTGATATCTAGGAAAGCTCATGTGCACACGTCTCAGGCCCCAGACAGGAGACCTATCTTACTAGGCTTTCCCTCTTCAGTTAAAACACAAACAGGTGCTGGTAAGAGAAAAAACGAAAAGAAAAGGACCTAAAGTACATAATCTAAACTTATTCATTTCCACCTTTTGTCTTTTTTAACAAAAAGTGTTTGATAGACAGACTCAAGGCTAAACTCTCTCTTGGCCACCTTCCTGCTAAACAAAGTGCTTATAAACAATTTGGTAACTGAACCATGTTTCAAATGAGGTGGGATATGTCATATAATTTTCCTAGGAATCCATTCAAGTTTTTTTAACCCCAGGGTTACATTCCACCAAAGCTCCCCTTCCATTTTTGGAAGGAAATACCAATTACTTGGTGGGAAAAATGTTACCCCATCAATACAAATTTCATACACATTCAAAATTATAGATATTGATATATATATATATAACCATGGTGAAACTATACAGTCTGTGTTTGGCATAGAAAAGTCCAAACTACCACCACACCGACCACGCACACACATAACTCTGTTGTTCAGAGCTTTCCAATAAGCCAGAAAGAGACTTCTTGCTAACATTTGAGAAAGACTTTGTCTTGGATAGATGATAATTGGGACCAAGAATTTTCTCATGAATTCAGTAACTTAATGAAAAAAATTATCTATAAACAGTTACTCCAAGAAAAGTTACAGGCCAGGTGTAGTGACTCACACCTGTCATCCCAGCACCTTGGGAGGCCAAAGCACATAGATCATTTGAGACCAGAAATTTGCGACCAGCCTGGGCAACATGGCAAAAACCTGTCTCTACAAAAAAAATTTAAAAATTAGCTGGGCATGGTGGTGCTTGCCTGTACTACTTGGGAGGCTGAGGTGGAAGGATCACTTGAGCCCATGTGGTCAAGGCTGCAGTGAGCCAGATGATGCCACTGCACTCCAGTCTGGGCAACAAAGCGAGAGCCTGTCCAAAAAAAAGAAAAAAAGAAAGCAAGAAAGCAAGCAAGCACAAAAGACTGAAAGAAGACAAAGAAAAGAAAAAAAAAAAGAGAGAGAGAGAGAAATTACAAGTATACCAGAAAAGAATTACAAGACAAGGGAAAGAAGAGAAATATAAGCTACCAGGAACTCAGGAAAAAAGTGAAAGAGAAGAATAAAACTATCACAGAAATGAAAGACCCAATGAAGGAGCAAAACGCTATGAAAATTAAGCCAGAATCCTGGAAAGTACATTTCAGAAAAATGAATGCAGTAACATGGAGAATAACAGTGAATTTTAAGATGAGAAGAAATAATAGCTATGGAACAAATACAGAAGAAAGTCAACATATGAACATTTGGATTGGCATTCAAATATATACATTAAAAAAATTCCCTCAACTGAAAATGCGAATTTATAGCTTGAAAGACCATACTATATTCTGGGAAAATGGATATAGTTTTTTCTAAACTATACCCAATGTATGTTTACATCCAAATGTATGTTCCTTGAGATATGAGAATGGGGATTTTTGTCCTTTTTTGTTTATTGCTGTGTTCCCAATGCTTAAAATAATGCCTGGCATCTAGGAGCCCCCAGTGAACATTCACTAAATGAATTGCTAAAGGAACAGATTAACTAATACCAACATATCCTATTAATATTGCCCTAATTCAAAGATAAAGAGTTTTTGGTTACTCAGTAGAAAGATCAGATCATCCAACAAAAAATAACACCATGTCTTTGCTATTGTGAATCGTCCCATCAGGGCCAAGTGTGGTAGCTCACACTTGTAATATCAGCACTCTGGGAGGCCAAGACTGGAGGATCACTTGAACCCAGGAGTTTGAGACCAGCCTGAGCAACATAGTGAGACCCTGAATCTACAAAACAATTAAAAAGTTTGAGAAAACAGTGCTGTGATGAACATATACACCATGGAATACTATGCAGCCATTAAAAAACAAGATCTTGTCCTTTGCAGCAACACGGATGGAGCTGTAAGCAATTATCCTAAGTGAACTAACATAGTAACAGAAAATCATATACTGCATGTTCTCACTTAAATGGGAGCTAAACATTGAGTACTGGGGCCTACTTGAGGGTGGAGTGTGGGAGGGAGGTGAGGATTGTAAATAGTTCCTATCAGGTACAATGCTTATTATCTGGATAATGAAATAATCTGTATACCAAACCCCTGTGACACTCAATCTACCCATCTAACAAACCTACACGTGCACCCCCGAACTTAAAGCTAAAAAAATCAGATTGACTATAAACATCAGCACAGCAAGATTCATAGCTAGAATACAATGAAACAATCTTGTGCCACATATGCTCCTATGGTGTCCTCAGAGAAAGAAAACATGATTCAGGAACTTCATATCAACCCAAACTGTAGTCCAAATATAGAACATGCACGTATTTTCAAAACTACAAAAATTCAGCTACCTTGAAGAAAATACAAAAAGACCAAGTTTAGTAAACAAATGAGAAACAGAAGCAAAAATACCAGTAGTGAGCACTGAATACATTTATGTTTCGGGATTGCAATTAAAACAACTATTGGAACTATGGTTGCAAAACAAAATGATGTTATAAACCATTATAAAGCAGAAACTGTAAAAACCAATGAAGGTAAGAATGTGTTAAGTATCTTGATTTTCTCATTTTTTGTAGTTGAAGGCCATGAAAAGATACGTTTAAAGTCTGTTGCCCAGCTATTAGAGATACAAATAAGTGTGAAGTTATACAAGAATCCTCTAGAGAGAGGCTGTTGGCCAGGGGTAGCGTCTGCTTCTTTGGTGGTCTTGGAGCTTGAGCAGTGTTGATGTCATTTAGTGTGTGGGGACCAAAGATAATGAACAAACTGCAAAATGCTTGACTGTCTTGAACAAAGACGATTTTTCTCATACAAACACTCACAGTGTCCCTATGGAGCAGTAAAGCAGTAGAACTAATAACAGCAATAACCAGCCCAAACTGAATGGAGGAGAGAAGACAGAGGATTTGGGAGAAAGGGGTTTTGTCATTACTCTTGATGAAGAGTCAGTTGATTGCATCCTAAGAAATGTAGGATTAAATAAATTATATACAAATATGAGTGTTCTTTTGTACTATTTGACTTCCTTTTGTTCCATGTGCATATATTAACTAGTCAAAAAAAAAAAAAATAGTTAAGCCAAGGCAAGAGGATTGCTTAAGGCCAGGACTTTGAGATCAGCCTGGGCAACATAGAGAGACCCCATCTCTACAAAAAATTAAAAAATAAAAAATTAGCCAAACATAGTGGCTTGCACCTGTCATCCCAGCTACTCAAGAGGCTGAGGTAGGAGGCTCACTTGAGCCTGAAAGGTGTACACTTCAGTGAGCTGGAATTGTACCACTGCACTCCAGCCTGGGTGACAGAGTGAGATCCCAGCTTGAAAAAAAGGGTTAAAAGGTAAAGATCCTAGGGGCAGGGAAGAGGGTCAGGGGGAAGACAGATAAGAAGAGGTGAGCTGAGGAAGCAAGTCATTTTGATGCTGGAGGGGGTGGATCCTGAGAAAGTGTCCTGCATGCTGCCCTCTCTCTAGGGTTATATCTAGAAGGATGGGAGTGGACAATAAGACCCTCAGATTTCATACAAGTTTGGGATCTGAAGGTAGAGACCTGCCCCACTTCCCATCAGTCATCTGGTATAACATGGTACCCATAGCATAGGGCTGTCCAGGCATCTTTGGCAGCAGAGGGACCTAAGTAGACCCAGAGAGCTTCTAGGGGTTGCAGGATGTTATAGGAGAGCGGCTAACATTTCCCATAACCCTGAGAAGGTCATAGAAGTCAGATGGGAGAAAGTTGGGGACCTGAGGGCACCTCATGGGTGGAACAAGGGGACCATGAGTCTTGTCAGGGACCACATGGAAACTCAGACATCTTGGGAGTAGCCAGGGAGGAAGAATGCTGTGCCCAGAGCCATGATAACACCCATGTTCCATCAGCCCACCACCACCCAAACAGAGACGAGACCCTGGGGAGAAGGTAAGAATGGGACTGCAGAAAGGAACATTTCAGAATTAAGTGAATTTTAACCTAAAATGACCACATTTCTCAGAAATTGACTAGCATGATTTTTGCTGTCAGCCAAATGGAGGTTCAAAGTAGAGATTAATTTTTTTTTCTTTTTTCTTTTTTTTTTCTTTTTGAGATGGAGTCTTGCTCTGTCACCCAGACTGGAGTGCAGTGGCGTGATCTCGGCTCATGCAACCTCCACCTCCTGGGTTTAAGCTATTCTCCTGCCTCAGCCTCCCGAGTAGCTGGGACTACAGGCACTCACCACCCATGCTCGCCTAATTTTTGTATTTTTAGTAGAGACGGGGTTTCACCGTGTTGGCCAGGATGGTCTCGATCTCCTGACCTTGTGATTCACCCCCCTCGGCCTCCCAACGTGCTGGGATTACAGGCGTGAACCACTGCGCTCCACCTAAATTATATATTTTTAAAAAGTTTCAGGTGCTCTGTGTGGAGGTTAAGGGTGGAGACCGGGGATGTAACGCAGTCACCACACAGAAGTCCCTAGGAAGACAGGACTCATTGTAGAAGGGGAGGCCTCGCAAAGGGAGTAACAACTGGGTCAGGTCTTAAGGGTGAGATGGGAAAGGACATTTTAGGCAGAGGCAGCAGCACGTTCAAAGCCGTGAGGGAGCCTGGCTCAACCAGAGAACAGCGTGTGGTCCAGTGTGACTGGAACAGAAGGTGGGAGGTGAAAGGCGTTTCATGTTCCACTTACGCAGCCAAGAAACAAAATTCAAGACAAGTCAAGTTCCCTGATTCCTGTGGTGTTTCAGGGATACAACTCACCTTCCCCTATGTGTGTACTTGGTCCAAACTGTAGGGCCAGACGGGGAGCCAACGCCACCTCTCATGGTGATGCAGAGCCGGCTGAGAGGAGCCAGCTGGGAGAAGTTTCTTGGAGGACAGACATGCTTCCTGGGCCAAGAAATCTCAGGAAGAAGCCAGGGAGGGGAGGGCTGGAGACAGCACAGCCAGCAAGACTGGTCCATTGACCCATTCCAGCCTGTCATGAGATGCCTGAGACGCTGACCCTCCGCCCAGAGCTGGCCAAATCTCTGCAGATGCAAAGCCAACTCCCAGGGCTTTACCACTTTGAGACCTTGACCGCCCATCCTTCCTGCCCCTGGCCCAGCCCACCCTCTTCCATGCACAGAGATGAATGTTCAGCATGTTCTCTCCCACACTTGACCTAATCGCTTTGCTATGGAGACTTCCCTGACCCAGCAAGCAGCCCCACGCCTTCCTGCTGTGCTCTGATTGAGAACAGGCCCAAGCTATCCAGGCCTTCCAACAAGCTTAACCTCTTCCTCCCCAGACTCGGGCAACCAGGGAACGTGGGAAGGAGAGCCTTGAAGCAGCTAAGTGACTCAACAGAGAATGTAATTACGATATCCATTCAACTGGCTTTTGTTCTGAAGGAATGATGACACCGTACCCAGGCAAGCAGGGAGGAGACAGACCTAAGATGAGATGGGAGAGGCCATGTCATGCCTTGTATTGCAGGGCGTGATGAGGAGCTGGGGGTTTGTTCCTATTGCAATAGGATGCCCTTGAATCACGGATTTATTATAGGAGTTAGACCTTATGTCCTTGTGGGAAAAGCTGGTGAGGTAAAACCTGTAAGGATTACTTGAAGATCAGAAAGATGTCACAGGGGAAATGATGGAAAAAAATCGATGGAAGGCTGTTCTTTGTGTGTAGTGGTAAACCTGGGTCAGCCAGGGCAGGCTACAAAGAAAAGCTTGACACGAAGTGGGAAAAAGCAAATATGAATGGAGACCCAGGAAGCCACAGCAAAACCCATGAGGACAAATTGGAACCTGGCTGTCTTTCATACATCCAGGATGACCTACGGAAGACATCTGTGGGTTGGGCGCAGGTGGCTGACGCCTGTAATCCCAATACTTTGGGAGAGCGAGGCAGAAGGATTGCTTGTGCCCAAATGTTCAAGACCAGCCTGGTCAACATGGAGAAACCCAATCTTTACAAAAAATACAAAAATTAGCCAGGCACGGTGGTGCGTGCCTGTAGTACCAGCTACTCAGGAGGCTGAGAAGTGAGAAGATTGTTTGAACCCAAGAGGTCGAGGCTGCAGTGAGCTGTGATTGTGCCACTGCACTCCAGCCTGGACAACAGAGTGAGACCCTGTATCCAAACAATTAAAAAATTTTAAAAGCCCTCAGAGCTGCACATGTAGGAGGTCCAGTGTGAGGAACAGGAGCTGTCAGTCTGACTGACCTCAGGCAGATGAGGCCATGGGGATGGGGACAGAGGCAGCTGTAGTGGCATCTAAAGCCTGCACCCATCTTCCAAATGTAACAGCTGCTGCTGCTGCTGCTGTCTCTTTCCAAATCTTGCACAAGTTACTCCTGTGGCCAGCCCTGACCTGGACGCACCAAGGGGAGGGAATTCTGGGAGATATGACTCTAGCTTAGCTTGGTTGACACAGTATGAGCTACTGTAGAGTCCAAAGCAGAGACGGAGTATAGAATAAATTGAGAGCTTTCTGTAATTCTAGTTTTGTTTAGTGTTACAAACACACTTGTATAAACTTACCATTGTTTCTGAGTGTGGTTTTGAGAAATTTTATTTGTAGAAGAGATGGCATAGGATTTCTTTGTTCCCAATTTTTTTTTTTTTACATTTCTTCCTTTATTTGATAAGTGTATTTGCCTTCTGTTTTTCTTCTTGAGATCTACACACTTAAACCCTTTAATGACTAGACTGTTAGACGTACTTGATCTTAAAAAATTGATCTTTAAAAAAATTACAATGGGATGCCATTGAAGTCATTTAAACTAGGAAAAGATGCAATCGAATTTACAATAAAAACATCACAGTGGCTGCCGTTTATACAATGGAGTGGCAAGGGGCAAAATTAAAACATGCAAACTTTAAGAGATTACTACGGAAGTTAAGAAACAAAACTGTGGTCATTTGGACTACAGGGGTATATCAGTCAGCTATTGACACAATATTGCTGTGTGACAAACAAGCCCCTTAAAACAATGATCATTGGTAGGGAGCAGTTGGGATAGCTCTATTTCCAGCTGCAGCTCTGCCCTGTGTGTCTGTCATTCTCCAGGGCCCAGGGGCTAGCCAGCGCGTGTTCTCTTGATGATGTCTGAGGTGCAAGACAGCAAGCCCTGCCACACAAGCACATTTCAAGTCTTTGTGACATCTCATTGGCTGAAGTAAGTCAACATGGCCAATCCCAAGGTCAAGGCATATGGAAGAACATACCACCTCTAGTGGGAGGGGCTGCAAAGTCACATGGCAAAGGATATGGACTCAGGGTGAGTGAAGAACTGAGAAAAGTGATGCAATCTACTACTGGGGTGACAGTGGATGTGCAGAGACAAGGATAGACTCTGGAGGTGGTTGCAAGCAAAACCCACGACATGTGGTGATAGATTGAGTATGGAAAATGACAGAGAAGAAGGAATCACTCTGACAGCCAGGCTTCGAGAGAGGCTGATGGGGCTGGAGGAGAAGCATCTTTGGTGGAAAGGGAAGTCAATCTTCCAGTTTGAAAGGCATCCCATGGTGGCTTCAGGTGAGCAGAGGGCCCTACATCTGGAACTTGGAAACAAGGTCCAGGTAAAGGATTAGAATAGTCATTGGCTTCTCAAAGCCTACAAAGTGCTTTGTGAAGTATTTGCTTGTGGCAATAACTTGTGACACCACAGGAGATCTGCCCTCCTTTCCCCAGCCCCACAACCTGACACAGACTTCTGAAGGCACCAGACCCCATGTGATTAAGTTCAAGGGGCATCATGCTGCCGGGTGAGAAGACGATTCTCACTCAGGATCAGAGAGGCTGAAAGGAGATAAACTGCATTTGGGTGGAGGGAGGGTTTTTGCTATTTCATTTTGAGAAAATTATTTTTAGAAGTTTCAGAGTAATGTGCAACTTCTTCTTATCTCCACTCTTAGGAGGAGACATCTGTGAAATTCAGTGTAATTGTGGTGTGTGTCATAGTTCCTTCAAATGCAGACACTGAGACATAGACTCGAGTATAAGTTGTAGAGCTGGAAGGTGCATAGTGGGGAAGTGAAGGACCCCCCACATGGGGTGTGTGGAGCAGGTTACCATCATGGGACACTGGGAGGGCACAGTCCCACGAGAACTCTGGGAAAGTGTAGAGCATGGTTCTGCTACCCCACTTGAGGGAATAAAGAGCTGACACTGATCCCTTCAATTATGAATTGAAGGCTGCCCTGTGGGCATTATCCCCTGGCACTTCCTGTGTTGTTCAAAATGTTCCCATGAGCAGTTTCAGTCAGGTGAGTGCTAAGAGGAGGTGAATGGACACTACCAGCATCTCCCATAGTGGGGAAAGAGGTCATCCTGTCCATCACATGGAGAGCATGAAAAGGTACCCTCCACCCTGCACCGCAGCCAGAGCCACAGATGTTGGGAGGAGGGACAATAGTGATCACTTCCAGAGTTTCTGGGAGCCACGGATTCTCCCTGGGATGGCCTGATGGAGAGGCACCTTAAGAGAGCATTCCAGGGATGCACATGGATTGTTCACCTAGGGTGGGATTGACAGGGGGGTGGAATGTGACTTCAGTTCTGGGGGAAGTGCCCCACTCAAGAATGCAGGTTCTTCGGCTATTCCAGAAGAGAGAGGCAGCCTAAGTGGCCCTGAGGTGAGAGAAAAGGTCACCTGGACATCAGTAGCCACAGAATTACTGATGTGTGTGCTCCTGGCTCTCCCACTTCTGGGGTACACCTGCCTTCGGTTGAGCAAACTCCCATGATGCCCAAGCCTTAAGCAGAGGAAAAGTAAAATGTACAGATACTTGTCAGTGTCGGAAACTGTCCTCTGCAGTTGCAGAGGAATGCAGGTGGGCCAGGGGGATAGAGAACAGGAATCTGAATGCACAGTCAGACAGGGTCATGGAACACCCCGCCCCCAGACACCATACCATGGCCCCATGCTCTATGGGGCTGGTGTGCCTAGAGTGAGGGGGAGGAAATTAGTGGGTGGGATGTGGCAGTGGAACTGTACCCAACAGATCCTGAGTGGGACTGGAAGCCCCCTACCAAAATGCCTGTGCTGGAGAAGACCAACGGAAAATTCTAATGAATTCTCAACATCAAGAGAACAATCATAAAACAAATGTTTCATTTTTGAAACATTAAATTTGTGCTTCTGCTACCGTGGATGAGAATACGAACCATGGCCATGGGGAGAGTGGGCAGCCTGAACAGGAAAAAGACCCGAGGTGGAGTCTGCTAGTTGGGGGTGGGAGCTTCCCTTTAAAACCTTTTGTAACTTCTCCCACCTGTAGGATTATATCCTGAAGGTTCATAATGGCTGATGTCTTAATTTGGCTTCACCCAACAGCAGCCCCTGCATATTATCTATTGCTACAGAACAAATTACTGCAAAAGTTTGCAGCTTAAAACAATAATAAACACTCATACTGTTATTGTGGGTTATGGATTTGGGAGCAGCTCAGCTGAGTGATTCAGGCTCAAGGGCTCTCACTGGGTTGTCATCAGGATGTCAACTGGAGCTGCAATCATCTGAAGGCTTGACTGGGGCCGGTGAATCCACTTCTAAGATGGCTCAGGCACATGGCTATTGTCAGAGGGCCGTGGTTCTGTCCCTTGATAGGCATGCTTGCATGTATCCATGGCATGACTCAAAGGAACAAGGTGGAGATTTGTAAAGTCTTTTATGACCCAGCCTTGGAAGACACACATCTCAGCTACTGTAGTCTATTCCTTAGAAGCAGTCACTAAATCTGCCCATACTCAAGGGGAGGGAAATTAGCTCCATCTATTGAAGGGAGGAATGTCAAATAATTTATGAATATATTTTGAAATCACCACACCTTGAAACAAGAATTTGGGTGCACATAGTTTACTTGGGATGTAATCCTAGGAAGCACCAATAAGGGAGTGGGGAAGTGAAACAGTGGAGGGAGGAAGACCCATCAGTGGTGCGATAATGAGCAGGATCCCCCTGTGTGGGTAACTGCAGCTCAATCCTGTAGGTCTTCTGAGATACTATGTGGAACATTCCTCTGAATCATCCTATCAGAGGGTAGAAGGCTGGGGCATTTTCCCACTAAGTCCCGCCTTGCATTGTTGAGATTAAGTTCCTGCCTCCCTCACTTTCAGGATATACCTGCCGTCAGTTGAGGAAATTCCCATGATACCCAAATCTTAAGCAGAGGAAAAGCAAGATGTACAGATGCTTGAGGCAGGAAGCTGTCAGTGTGCTGGAAACTGTCCTCCTTTGCAGCTACAGGGGAATGCAGGGCCAGAGGTATAGAGAACAGGGAGAGAACATCATCTGCTGCGGCCTACAAGGCAGCCCATTAGCCAGCCCTTGCTGGAGGCTCCATTTTCATTACTTACTTCTCTCTGGTTCACACTGTATGCACCAACAAGGCTGAAGCACTTGTTGCTGCCTGCACCAGCTCTGCTGTTTTACGCTTCCTTGACTTTGCTCAGTCAGCTGTCAGACCCCAGTGTGAGCAAAAAATTAGAAGAGTTTCTAGAAAGAGTTGAGAACAGCACCAAAAAAAAAAATTTCTGGAACTAAAAAATTTAGTTTTATCATGAATATTTACATACACACAGTAAAACATAATAGACCTCCATATGCCATCAGCCAGATTTAACAGCCATAAAGATTTTGCCACACATGCTTCATCAATTTCTTGTCTTCTCTAAGTACTTTTTCCCATTAACCTTTAAAACTGTGATAAAATGCATATAAATTTTCCATCTTAACCATTTTTAAGTTGATAGTTCAGTGGTATGAAATACATTCATAATGCTGTCATCACTATCCATTTCTAGAACTCTTTCATATTGTAAAACTGAAACTCTGTCCCCATTAAACAATAACTCTTGGTGGGGCGCGATGGCTCACGCTTGTAATCCCAGCACTTTGGGAGGTCAAGGTGGGCAGATCACAAGGTCAGGAGTTCGAGACCAACCTGGCCAAACTGGTTCGAGACCAGTTTCAACACAGTGAAACCCTGTCTCTACTAAAAATACAAAAATTAGCTGGGCATGCTGGGAGGTGCCTGTAATCCCAGCTACTTGGGAGGCTGAGGCAGGAGAATCACTTGAACCTGGGAGGCAGAGGTTGCAGTGAGCCGAGATTGCACCACTGCACTCCAGCCTGGGAGACAGAGCAAGACTCCGTCTCAAAAAACAAAACAAAACAAAACAAAACAAAAACAACAATAACAAAAAAACAGTAACTCTCCATCTCCCCCTTGCTCCCATCCCCTAGCAACCACCATTCTACTTTCTATGATTTTGATTACTCTAAGTACCTTATATAATTGGAATTATATAATATTTGTCTTTTCGCGACTGGCTTATTTCACTTAGCATAATGTCCTCAAGGTACAAGGCAGATAAATGTACTATAGGTCAGAATTTCCTCTCTTTTTAAGGTTGAGTTGTTATCCATTGTATATTTATACAACAATTCGCTTATCCATTCATCCATAGGTTGAATGGATTTGCTTATTCATTCAACCCATGAACACGTAGGTTGCTTCCATTTTTTTTTAACTTGTGAATAATGCTGTTGTAAACATCAGTGCACAAATATCTTTGGGACCCTGCTTTCAGCTCTTTTGGGTATGTACCCAGAAAAGGGGTTGGTGAATAAAATAGCCCTTTTTTTTTTTTTTTTTTTTTTTTTTGAGACAGTCTTGCTCTGTCACCCAGGCTGGAGTGCAGTGGCGCGATCTCAGCTCACTGCAAGCCCCTCCTCCCGGGTTCAAGTGATACTGCTGTCTCGGCCTCCTGAGTAGTTGGGATTACAGGTGCCTGCCACCACGTCTGGCTAATTTTTGTATTTTTAGTAGAGACGTGGTTTCACCATGTTGGCCAGGCTGGTCTCGAACTCCTGACCTTGTGATTCACCTGCCTCAGCCTCCCAAATCATATGGTAATTCTATCACTATTTTTTTGAGGAACCACCATACTGTTTTTCATAGTGATATACCATTTTACATTCTCACCAACCGAGCACAAGGATTCCAATGTCTCTACATCCTTGCCAACATTTATTATTAATATTTTCCATTTTTTTGACAGTAGCCATCCTAATGCACATAAAATGACATCTCATTATTGTTTTGATTTGTAGTTCCCCAGTGATTACTGGGATTGGACATCTTTTCATTGTTTATTGGCCAATTGTATATTGTATTGTATTCTTTGAAGAAATGTCTATTCAAGTCCTTTGCTCATTTTTGAATTGCGTTGTTTTTGTTGTTGTTGAGTTATTAGGGGTTTTCTCAATGTTCTGGATAGTAATCCCTTATCAGATATATGATTTGCAAATATTTTCTCCCATTCTGTGGTTTGGCTGTTTACTCTGATGATATTATCTTTTGATGCACAATTTAAAATTTTTTTATATAGCCCAATTTTGTCATGAAGATTTTGCCCTATGCTTTCTTTTACAAGTTTTATAGTTTCAGATCTTACATGTAGTTCTTTGGTCCATAATGAATTAATTTTGTATATGGTGTTTGCTAAGGGTTCAACTTATTATTTTGCATATGGATATCTAGTTTTTCAGCATCATTTGATGAAAAGATGTTCTTTTCTCCTAATAAATGTTCAAAATAAAAACCATTTGACTGGCCTGGCGTGGTGATTCACGCCTGTAATCCCAGCACTTTGGAGACTGAGGCGGGTGGATCACCTTGAGGTCAGGAGTTTGAGCCCAGCCTGGCCAACATGGTGAAACCCCATCTCTACTAAAATACAAAAATTAGCTGGGCGTGGTGGTGGGTGTCTGTAATCCCAGCTACTTGGGAGGCTGAGGCAGGAGAATAGCTTGAACCTGGGAGGTAGAAGTTGCAGTGAGTCAAGATCATGCCACTGCACTCCAGCCTGGGCTACAGAACAAGACTCCATCTCGGGAAACAAAAACAAAAACAATCATTTGACCATATGTGTAAGGGTTTATTTCTGGGCTCTCTATTCTATAACATTGGTCTATCTGTCTCTGTGACAGCACCACACTGTTTTGATTACTGTAGCTTTGTTCAACTATGTATTTTAAAGCACATTTCGGACACCATGTCATATCACCCCTACATATTTCAATGCACGTCTCTTAAAAATATGCATGTATGTGCTCTCCTCTAACTATAGTTTGACATATGCTTTATCTATCGATCTTTTTTTTTTTTTTTGAGACCGAGTCTGCCTCTGTCACCCAGGCTAGAGTGCAGTGGCATGATCTCGGCTCACTGCAACTTCCACCTCCCAGGTTCAAGCAATTATCCTGCCTCAGCCTCCCAAGTAGCTGGGATTACCACGCCTGGCTAATTTTTGTATTTTTAGTAGAGACGGGGTTTCGCCATGTTGGCCAAACTAGTCTTGAACTCCTGACCTCAAGTGATCTGCCCGCCTTGGCCTCCCAAAGTGCTAGGATTACAGGCATGAGCCACTGTGCCCAGCCTTTTTTTTTTTTTTTTTTGAGAGGGAGTCTCGCTCCGTTGCCAGCAGTGGCAAGATCTCGGCTCACTGCAAGCTCCACCTCCCAGATTCATGCCATTCTCCTGCCTCATCCTCCTGAGTAGCTGGGACTACAGGCACCCACCACCACGTCCGGCTAATTTTTTGTATTTTTGGTAGAGACGGGGTTTCACCATGTTAGCCAGGATGGTCTCCATCTCCTGACCTCGTGATCCACCCACTTCGCCTCCCAAAGTGCTGGGATTACAGGCGTGAGGCACCGCGCCCAGCCTGTGCCCAACCTTTTAAAGAGAATTCTTTAAGCACAATTATCAAAATGTAATTTTTTTATGGCACAGGATCCCGCATACAAATGTAACTTTTAAATGAAAATGTTTGGTTGATGAATTAAAGGAAAGCATGGCCAACACAGGAAGCTAACAGACAGTGGAATAACAAGTACTGATTTTAAAAAATAAAAAATAAAACAGCAAACTAAGAATCTTTTCTTAGACTTAATCTTTCTAGACTAAGATATCACTGACATGTCAGAGTAAAAAAGTTATGGACATGAGAATCATCAAAATGTACTGTACCTTAGAATGAAATAGCTCAGAAAAGAACTCTGTCTGAAAACAAATGACTCAGGCTGGACATGGTGGCTCATGCCTATAATCCCAGCACTTTGGGATGCAAAGGCGGGTGGATTGCCTGGGAACAGGACTTCAAGACCAGCCTGGGGAGCATGGCAAAACCTCATCTCTATACAACATATTAATATGAAAATTAGCTGGGTGTGGTGGTATATGCCGGTAGTCCCAGCCATTTGGGAGGCTAAGGTAGGAGGATCCCTTGAACCTGGGAGTTCAAGACTGCAGTGAGCTGTAATCATGCACCTGCACTCCAGCCTGGGTGACAGAGCAAGACCTGTCTCAAGAAAAGGAAGGAAGGAAGAAAGGAAGGAAGGAAGGAAGGAAGGAAGGAAGGAAGGGAGGGAGGGAGGGAGG
>NW_016803344.1:3711435-3718859 GCF_001698545.2 Rhinopithecus bieti | reverse complement strand
AGAGGAGAGGAGGAGGGGAGAGGAAGGAGGGGAGGAGGGGAGGGGGAGGGGGAGGGGAAAATACCCAAATGACTCAAAACAGAGATATCAAGTTGAGACAGAGTAAAGAAAAGAGGAAACAGTGGTGAGCAATGGACCTTTCAAAACACACAGTGAAATCTAACAGAATAATACTCTGTATAAAATTACATAGTTTAAGCACACAGTAAGAATTTATAGATAGAAGACAGAATACAAGAGAAATTCAAATAATCAGCTCAAATGAAGAGCATTACCTTATCTCTGCAAAATTTAGGAGTTATGCCACACATGATGGCTCACGCCTGTAATCCTAGCACTTTGGGAGGTCAAGGCAGGCGGATTGCTTGAGCCCAGGAGTTTGAGACCAACCTGGGCAATATGGTGAAACCCCATCTTTACAAAAGATGCAAAAATTAGCTGGATGTGGTGGTGCACGCCTGTCGGCCCAGTAACAGGGATGCTGAAGTGGGAGGATCACCTGAGCCTGGGAGATTGAGGACATTTGCCAAGATTCAGTATGGATTTGCCTTATTGTAACAGAGACAGATATATAGATTAGTGGAACAACCAATCACGAATGTAAATTCCAGAAGCATAAAACACTTAAATGTAAAATATTAAATGATAAAAATCAAGAATGAAGTATCGGACTACACATAAAACCTAGGGATGGAGAAATTATCTAAACCAAAACAGGAGACCCACTTGCTCTGCGGATCCAGATAGTTAACTAAGCATTTATAAAAGTTTTTCATGTATTATGGATATTCAAATCTGTATCTGTATTGCAAATATTTTTTCCCAAATTTATTTGTGTGTTGACTTTTCTTTATTTATTGCCAAGAAATAGCAATAGACAAATAAATTTGGGAAATAAATATTTGCAATACAGATTAAGAGCTAAATACCCATAATACACAAATAACTCTTACAAAATAAAAGATAATCTAAAAGACAAATGGCAGATGACCTGTGCAGCAAACCACCATGGCACATTGTTACCTATGTAACAAGTCTGCACATCCTGCACATGTACCCATGAACTTAAAATCAACGTTGAAGGAAAAAAAAGAAAAGAAAAGAAAATGGTAAAGAATATGAATAGAAAATCCATAGAAGGGCAAATTGAAATGGCTGAGAAATAGAAAAGAACTACTTGAACACATTAGCGATCAAGGAAACACAGCTTCAAGGAGATACCACATAAGGTACCATGAAATATGTTCTATTTATTAGACTGACAAAATTTAAAAGATAACAGCATTATTGACAGAGATGAAGGAGTGAGGAATCAGGTAAGGTACTTTCATACTTTCTGGTGGAAATGTAAATTATTATAGTTTTTTGGAAAGCAATCTAGTCACAACATCCCTTAAAATTTAAAATACCCAGCCCGGCGTGGTGGCTCACGCCTATAATCCCAGCACTTTGGGAGGCCGAGGTGGGTGGATCACCTGAGGTCAGGAGTTCAAGACCAGCCTGACCAATATGGTGAAACCCCATCTCTATTAAAAATACAAAAATTAGCTGGGTATGGTGGCTTGTACCTGTAATCCCAGCTACTTGGGAGACTGAGGCAGGAGAATCACTTGAGCCTGGGAGACGGAGGTTGCAGTGAGCTGAGATTGCGCCATTGTACTCCAGCCTGGGTGACAGAGCAAGATTCCATCAAAAAAAAAAAAAAAAAAAAATTAAAATACCCATACTATTTAGCCCAGCAATACTACTCCTGGGAATGTATTTTATCATTTATTTAAACCTGGATAAAACAATGTTTGTTATAGCTATATGTGATGGCTAAAAACTAGGAATATGAATCTCTCTCAACTTTGAATAAGCTATGGTGAATCCACAGCAAAGAATATTTTGAAATCATCAGGAAAATTAATTAGAGTGATACCAGCTAAATTGTAGGGATTTCCACAAGATATTGCTCAGTAAAAAGTGTGTATGAGGGCAAACAATGACAAAACATGAAGGAATATATATGTGTGTGGTGTATATGTGTGCGTCCATGTAGAATAGCTAGCTAGCGGGATGTTGACATGGCTGTGATCATGGAGAAATGTGTGAATGATACCAAGTCTATTGCTCACACGGAGCAAGGCGGGAGGATGGGCAGAAGGAGAGCGGGATGGCAGAGGAGAAGCCAACAGAAGAGATGAAAAACAAGCTGTACTAAAAAGGAATCCATGTGCACAAGACCTTGGTTGTGTTAAATTGTATCTTGATGCATAAAATATTAGATCTGTATCTTCCCATTGGTAGAAATGCCCACACTATATTGTCAAGTGAAAAAAGCAAGTGGCAGTGTAGTATGCTTCTATGTATAAGTGATACAAATTGGGATTTTGAGGCTCACAGTGCCTCAAAGGGGCTGGAAGGTTGGAGCGGCAATGGAGGAAGTCTTCTTGTCGTTTTGCTGGGGGACGTGTCTGGAGACAACATTGGTCCAGTTAACGCAAGGGCTGCCCTGGTGTGTGTGTAGGTTGGGGGAGGTGTGGGGGTGGTCATTGTAGACTTCTGGGTACAGCTCAGAGGCAGATGGGTAAATCCCACGATCTGAGTCATTCCTCCAGTCTGAACCTGTGGTTCCAAATCTGTTTTTTTCCCCAAGGATGGAAGGTTCTGGAAGACTTTGTCTACTAAGCCATGTCATTTGTTAGGCAAAACCTTTCCCATCCTGGACAAAAGGTAGCAATACATATGAGGTGGCTTCAACACTCTCATATTTATACTGAGATATATTTGGCTGCAAATGCTATTTTAATGTCAAGCACAATCTGAGGAAGTACAAGTTTTCATATCAGTTTCAGAGAAGTACAGAGGATTTCCCACTTCTTGTGATACAGATTGAATGTCCTTTATTTAAAATGTGTGGGACCAGAGATGTTTTAGATTTTGGATTTTTTTCAGATTTTGGAATATTTGCATTGTACTTACTGGTTGAGCATCCCTAATCTGAAAATCTGAAATCCCAAATCTGATATGCTTGGTCTCAATGGTCTCTCATGCTCACGCTTTGAGCATGTCATCAGTGCTCAAAATGTTTCAGACTTTGGAGCATTTCAGGTTTTGAATTTTTGGATTAGGGATACTCAACCTGTATCAGCAAATACAGGCATGTGTTGACTAACAACAGGGATATGTTTTGAGAAATGTGTTATTAGACGATTTTGTTGAGTGAACATCATAGAGTGTTCTCACACAAACTTAGATAGTATAGCCTATTACACACCTAGGCTACAGACCTACACAGCATGTTACTGTACTGAAAATCGCAGGCCAGGGGTCCTCAACCCCTGGGCCGCAGACTGGTACCAGCCCATGGCCTGTTAGGACTAGGCCACATAACAGGAGGTGAGTGGCAGGCGAAGGAGCATTACTGCCTGAGCTCCGCCCCCTGTCAGATCAGCAGTACATTAGATTCTCATAGGAGCTTGAACCCTATTGTGAACTGCGCATGCAAGGGATCTAGGCTGTGGCTCCTTATGAGAATCTAACTAATGTCTGATGATCTGAGGTGGAGCAGTTTCATTCTGAAACCGTCCATCCCCTCACCCCCCAAATCCATGGAAAAAATTCTCTTCCACGAAACCGATCCCTGTTGCCAAAAAGGCTGGGGACCGCTGCAGTAGGCAATTGTAACACAATGGGAAGTATGTTTCTATTCAATTTTTTTTTAAGACAGGGTCTTGCTTTGTCACCCAGGCAGGACTGTAGTGGCGGGATCTTAGCTCACTGCAGCCTCAACCTCCCAGACTCAGGTGATCCTCCCACCTCAGCCTCCCAAATAGCTGGGACCACAGGCATGCACCACCATGTCCAGATAATTTTTCAATTTTTTGTAGAGATCAGTTGTTTTTTGCTTTTCCTGACATATCACAGACTTTTGTAAAATATTTTTAAAAACAAATTATGGAGTTAAAGATAACGTTGGGCATGGTTGCGTCTCTAATCTTAGCACTTCGGGAGGCTGAAGTGGGCAGATCACTTGGGCTAAGGAGTTCAAGACCAGCCTGTGCAACATGGAGAAACCCTATCTCTACCAAAAAAAAAAAAAAAAAAAAAGCCAGGCATGGTGGCATGTGCCTGTAGTCCCAGCTACCAGGGAGACTGAGGTGAGAGGATCACCAGAGCCCAGGTCAAGGCTGCAGTGAGCTGAGACTGTGCCACTGCACTCCAGCCTAGGCAGTGGAGTAAGAACCTATCTCAAAAAAAAAAAAAAAAAAAAAAAGCAAAAAATAAGCCCAGGTATTTTAGTATTACATAAAATGACTGTGAAATTGCTTAGAAACTTTTATGAAGTTGCTAAGACTCCATTTCTGAACATATCTTGTGGCAGTCTTTAACAATCCCAGACCACACTTTGGAACACCAATGTCATAAACAGGACATATGAGGATTTTGGTTTGACATTTAATCTGACAATCATTTAACTAATGAGTTTGGTTCATTTATAGTTATTGGTACATTTGGGCCTGTTTCTAGATCTCACATCTATATGTCCTCTTTCCAACACCATAGTGATAGGGCCTCCAATTACATTGTGATATTATGGATATTTCTTTTTTCTTTCCTGTGGTCCTGGCTAATTTCCAGTGATCAGGCTTACCAATATATTTATTGCTCACCTTCCCTTCAGTTATCTCCTACGGCACTTCCTAGGTTTGTTTCTCTTTAAGTATTTTACCCCAAAATATTAAAATGTGGGCATTCAAGTGGCTAGACATAAAATTCTAAGTTCAAAGTTCTTTTCCTTCAGTTCTTAAAAAAATGCTGCTGAAAAATCCGATGCTGATTGGATCAGAGCTCTTGAGGTTTTGATTCTGTTCATTCTCTCTGGAAGCTTTCAGAATGTTGCCTTTGTTCATCTTAAATTTTACTACCCAGTAATGAAAATGAAATGCACTACATTAAAGAGATGTATCAACATAAAAGTATCTCATGAACAAAGCATGACAACACATATCTTATTCCTTTTACATCATGTTCAAAACCATGCAAAGCTTAATAGATTACTTGGGGGTACTGTTATGTGACAAAATTGTGAAGGAAAGGAAAGGATAAATTCAAAATTTAGGGGTAGCAGCTCTTGATGAGAATGCAGATGCAGTAGAAGGGTTCAGGGGGGCAGGGTGTCTGAAGCACTGTTAATATGCTGTGGTCAGAGCCGGGGGTGGAAACGTGGGTACTCCTTATTTTTTAAATACCTTACAAAATCTTTTGCATGTACCTAACTTCAGGTAAAATAATCCCCCTTGTGATGGACTCACCAGCAGCGGTTCATAGGTCAGGATTTTGGGAATGGTGGCAGCTGGCTGCAGGTCTTGCAGGAGTGGCTGCAGTGGTCAGTCATAGCTCAAGGCGCCAGAGAAGAACCACGGGTGGAGATGGGAATGGGGTAGTTCTAGGTTTGCCCTAAACCAGGGTCGTGCAATCTTTTGGTTTCCCTAGGCCACACTGGAATAACTGTCTTGGGCCTCACATGAAATACACTAACATCAGCTGATGAGCCAAAAAAAAAAAAAAATCAGCCAGGCATGGTAGCTCACGCCTGTAATGCCAGCACCTTGGGAGGCTGAGGCAGGTGGATCACCTGAGGTCAGGAGTTTGAAACCAGCCTGACCAACATGGTGAAACCCCATCTCTACTAAATATAAAAAATTAGCCAGGCATGGTGGTGCATGCCTGTAATCCCAGCTACTTGGGAGGCTGAGGCAGGAGAATCCCTTGAACCCGGGAGACAGAGGTTGCAGTGAGACAACATTGTGCCACTGCACTCCAGCCTGGGCAGCAAGAGCAAAACTCCGTCTCAAGAAAAAAAAAAAAAAAAAAAAAAAGGAATCGCAAAAAATCTCAGTGTTTTAAGAAAGTTTACAAATTTGTGTTGGGCAGCTTTCAAAGCCATCCTGGGCAGCATGTGGCCTGAGGCCTGTGGGTTGGACAAGCTTGCTCTAAGTGAAAAAACACATCTAATCACCTCTGGACCCATCATTATGCCCCACCAGGAGCCAGACTGCAGATGGAATGGAGCTGCTCTCAGTCCCCAACAACTCAGCATTTCCTGGCCCTGTCTGAATACTCAGCCTCAAAGTGGGCATGGCTGGTGAGACCCTCTCTCTGGTCACCACTTCCAAAATGTCTTCCACCTCCAGATGTGTTACCGTAATAACAGACTCAGAATTTCACCCCCGAAGTCCAACATGGGTGCACTCTCTAACTTTTTGAGGCCTCTGAGACTTTACTTCCTCCTTCCACATCGTCGCAAGAGTCCTGCCCACATCTCTGGTTCTCTGGGAACGAGGACTGATTGTCCCTTTCCTGTAGCTTTCATTGATCAGTCTGCCAGGCACCTGACAATGATAATGCTCATGAACTTGTTGAATTGAATTTCTTATCAGTTGATTTCCTCCCCTAGGTGATGACTTTTAATTAACTACCATCGGCTTTCTGTACCTGGGGCTTCCGTATCCTTGGATTCAACCGAGGATTGAAAATAAAAAAGCAATAAAAAATAACACAATAAAAATGTAAATATAGAAACAATACAGTATAACAACTATTACATAGCCTTTATATTGTATTTGATATTATAAGTCATCTAGAGATGATTTAAAGAATACAGGAAGATATGTATAGGTTATATCCAAACACTATACCATTTTATTTTTTTGAGAGTCTCACTTTGTCATCCAACCTGGGGTACAGTGGTACGATCATGGCTCACTAAAGCCTCGAGCTCCTGGGCTCAAGCAATCCTCCCACCTCAGCCTCCCAAGTAGCTGGGACCACAAGTGTGCACCACCATGTGTGCCTAAGCCTTTTTAGAGACAGGGGGGTCTCACTATGTTGCCAAGGCTGGTCTCGAACTCCTGGGCTCAAGCGATTCTCCCGCCTTAGCCTTTCGAGTGCTGAGATTACAGGGGTGAGCCGCCGTGCCTGACTTACTATGCCATTTTATATCAGGGACTTGAGTAGCCTTGGATTTTGGTATCTGAGGAAGTCCCGGAACCGATCCCCCACAGATTCTGAGGGACGACTCTTTTCTTAAAGAGTAGCCCAAGAAGGAGGCACGTGAAGAGCAAAACTGTGTCCAGGAGAGCTTTTATTTGTACGGAACAGTTTTAAAAATACAGAATAAAATAGCTTTATCTCTACTATTATTCACAACATCTGGTCCAAATATTACATATTTTAAAATACTTAAACGTTTAATGAAGCCATGTTAGAAAACAATATGAAAATTCTTTTTAAAAACTCCATAAAAGAATTACACATCTCAAAAAACAACCCCACCCCAAATACCCTCGGTATGCAAAATAAAAATAAAAAAAACAAAACCCCAGAAAGGTATACATAGCCAAAGTCAGTCACAAAAACTCAAGGAAAATATAGGCATC